>NC_059193.1:10158794-10308794 GCF_020615455.1 Coregonus clupeaformis
CATCACGCCGGGAGAGGGCGTCCGCATTGCCGTGGTGCTTGCCAGACTGCTCTCTCTTCAACTCCTCCAACTCTAGGACCAGGGACTCAGCCTCCTGTTGTCTCTCCTTGAGTTTCTTACTGAACGCATCAGCCTTGGTTTTAGCAGAGTTTAGCTTCTGTTGAGCAGCTTTCAGTTCCTTCTCTCTCTCTGCCTCCGCATTCTTCATCTTGTTCTCCAACACCTTGTACTTCTCCTCTGCCTTCTTCTGGACCTCCTTACTACTGCGCAGGGTCTCCTCACACTCCTCGATGGTCCTGCGCAGCCTCTCCAGCTCCTCCGGTTGCTTAGGGAAGGAGCTCTGTTGGAGTTTAGCCTGGAGGATATCTAACTCTTCTGTCTTCATGTCTAACTGTTGCTTTAACAAACGATACCTCTCAGCGGTCCCCTTCAGACCAGACAGTTCTTTGTCCAGATTCTGTAGCTCCGTCTCTGTGTCGGTCTGGGCACCTGCCATCCCTATCAGAGCCCGGGGCGGGAGTGAGTAACTCGGAGGATTGCACCGGAGCCTTCCCAGGATGAGTCTTGCCTCTCCGTTTCCGAGGTACTCGGGTTATCCTCTCCTGAGACTCTCTCCAGAGTGGGTAAAAGGCTGGGCAGTCTCGGCCCAATTAGGACAGGGACGGGAAGGGAATCAACCACCCCCGCCTGCCGTGTGTATGGTTCCCCGTGTGCTGGTCATTGTAAGTTCAGTAATGGGGTATTCTCTGGTGTCCCCATGGACACAGGAAACTGGGAGGACTTTCCCCGGGGTCAGACACGTTGGGCCCACCAAATCCTTACGCACCAGGGTGGCCCGGCTACCAGAATCCAGTAAGGCCTCCACATCATGGTGATTCACAGTTACCGGGCAGGTGGGGGTCGATCTGGGCCGCCATCTACGACTCCCAAGAGCGAGGCAAAACGGTGTGTGGGTGCTGAGCTGGAGGACTCCGCAGTGGGCATAGGTTCATCGGCTGGTTTCCCACACTGCCAGGAGATATGTCCCATCTCCCCACACCGGTAACACTGTCGAAGTTTCCCCCTCCTGGTGTACTCTTCTTGGACCCGCCTGGTTTCTGGCTCCCCCTGGAGCCGGGATAAGTCCTGACGTGGCTGGGTTCGAGACCTTGGGGTCCTTTGGACGGGTTCTTCCCATTTGTGGTGGGGCCGCACTCCTGGGGTCTTTTCGGGAAGCATTCAGCATCTCCGCTGTGGCCTGGTACTTTTCCACAGCTTCCACGGTCAGATCAGCCGTGGTCAAGGCCTGTTGACTGATGAACCGTTTTTGCCTCATAAGGCAGGGCGCGTAGGTAACCATCCACCACAACGGCCTCCACCACTGCCGCTGCTGTATTCCTCTGCGGATCCAGCCATTTCCTTGCGATTCGGACAAGTTCATGCATCTGCGCCCGAGGAGGTTGGTCTGGTTGGAAGGTCCAACTGTGAAAGCGCTGGGCCATACCAAACTTTGTGAGTCCATATCTGCTGAGGATCTCAGACTTCAGGGCATCATAGTCAGTAACCTGGTCAGGGCCCAGGTCCCGGACAGCATTCAGCGATTCCCCGGTTAGAAAGGGGGCTAACAGACCAACCCACTGTTGCTTGGGCCAGGCTTCCCTAGTGGCCGTGGCCTCAAATGCATGCAGGTATGCCTCAATGTCATCGGTAGCTCCCATCTTAGATATAAAGTCACTTGCCTTTATTGGGCGGGTATTTTGGACCACCCTCTGTCTCTGCAACTGCAATTCCTCTGCCTTCAGAAGGTTGGCTTTCTTTTGCTCCTCCAAGAGAGCCACGTTCGCTTGCATCTGGGCTTGCTGGCCAGCAACAAGGGCTTTCAATATGTCCTCCATTTCAGTCGGCGGGGAGCCTACGGACCAACTTGGAAAACTGGGTGATCAAACCTTCGGTATCCTCCTCTGACATGCACTATTAACGCTTGAGCGTGCCCGTATTCTCCACCATCTGTGATGTCACGAGAGGCTACACAGCTTTCAGCGGGATTGCTCAAGTAGTGCAAGGAGACCAGGTTCAATCAAAACAAGGATTTTATTAAAGGTCTTGGGAAACTAACGAAAGTATAACACAATTCTGTTCTCTGGTGGCTCTTAAGGGTTAACAGTTCAGGGATGTCTCTTCCACATCCAAAATCATAACTCTCCCTCGCTCAAATAACTTTTCCCCAGTCTTACTGTATTCCACGTTGCAGCTAGTGGCCAACCCAGCAAAACGTCCTTCCAAATGTCCCACACGTATTTCCACAGGTGCATATATCCAAAGGTGAGTATTTCCCAAAGGTAAGTATCTCCAAATCCTTATATTCCTCATGGAAGTGGACGTGCAGCACTCTTGTCCTCCAGAGAGCCCAGGTTGGAGCCCGTGTCTCTTCACTTCAACAAAACCTTCAGCTCATCAGCTCCTGATTGGTTTCAGCTGCGTGGGAAGATTGGCCATAGAGGGTTGGAGTTCCCGACCATACCAGCAGATGGAGCCATAGCTGTCTGGGTTTGCAGCCATCTCAGGGGGATGTAACGTCCCTCCAGGACACAGCCTCTCGTGACATCACAGTGGTTATAGAATTTAACGGCTCTTTTCTGGATTTTGATAATTAGCGGGTATTGGCCTAATTCTGCTCTGCATGCATTATTTGGTGTTTTACGTTGTACACAGAGGATGTTTTTGCAGAATTCTGCATGCAGAGTCTCAATTTGGTGTTTGTCCCATTTTGTGAATTCTTGGTTGGTGAGCGGACCCCAGACCTCACAACCATAAAGGGCAATGGGTTCTATAACTGATTCAAGTATTTTTAGCCAGATCCTAATTGGTATGTCTCTCTCTCTCTCTCTCTCTCTCTCTCTCTCTCTCTCTCTCTCTCTCTCTCTCTCTGAGTTTGGTTGTTGGGTTAGGTTGAGTTGCGTTAGGTTGAGAAAAACAAATTTCTCTTTTAACAGAGAGTACAGAGAGTATTCAGGCATTGACACACACACACACACACACACATTCTGATCTAACCTCATCACACGCTGCCCATTGTGCTAGCGTGTGGCTCAGTGAGTTGATCAGAGTCCCAAGGAATCGTGTCTGGTTTAACCACACAGACACTTCACACTGCCCAGGGCTTCAGTGTTTCCCTATTCATTTACACAACACTATGGTCTGCATTCCAAATGGCACCCTATTCCCTATATAGTGCCCTGGTCAAAAGTAGTGCACTATAAAGGAAATAGGGTGCCATTTGCTATTCAGACTGCAGCTCTTATTGGGGCCCTGGTGAGGTTTTGTTAGACAAACACACTGTCTGATGTCTGGTATTAGAGCTGTGTGTGGTAGTAATTAGTCTATTGGGCTTTGGATAATAGAAGATAGATAGACACTCTCTCTCTCTCTCTCTCTCTCTCTCTCTCTCTCTCTCTCTCTCTCTCTCTCTCTCTCTCTCCCTCTCTCTCTCTCTCTCTCTCTCTCTCTCTCTCTCTCTCTCTCTCTCTCTCTCTCTCTCTCTCTCTCTCTCTCTCTCTCTCTCTCTCTCTCTCTCTCTCTCTCTCTCTCTCTCTCTCTCTCTCTCTCTCTCTCTCTCTCTCTCTCTCTCTCAAAATTCAATTTCAATTCAATCTTTCAAGTTAAGGGCTTTATTGGCATGGGCAATGTATGTTAACATTGCCAAAGCAAGTGAAGTAGATAGTAAACAAAAAATGAACAGTAGACATTACACTCAGAAGTTCCAAAAGAATAAACACATATATCGAATGTCATATTATGTGCAAATAGTTAAGGTACAAAAGGGAAGATAAATAAACATAAATATGGGTTGTATTTACAATGGTGTTTGTTCTTCACAGGTTGCCCTTTTATTGTGGCAATAGGTCACAAATCTTGCTGCTGTGATGGCACACTGTGGTATTTCACCCAATAGATATGGGAGTTTATCAAAATTGGGTTTGTTTTCGATTTCTTTGTGGGTCTGTGTAATCTGAGGGAAATATGTGTCTCTAATATGGTCATACATTTGGCAGGAGGTTAGGAAGTGCAGCTCAGTTTCCACCTCATTTTGTGGGCAATGTGCACATAGCCTGTCTTCTCTTGAGAGCCAGGTCTGCCTACAGCGGCCTTTCTCAATAGCAAGGCTATACTCACTAAGTCTGTACATAGTCAAAGCTTTCCTTAAGTTTGGGTCAGTCACAGTGGTCAGGTATTCTGCCACTGTGTACTCTGTTTAGGGCTAAAAAAGCATTCTAGTTTGCTCTGTTTTTTTGTTAATTCTTTCCAATGTGTCAAGTCATTATATTTTTGTTTGGTTCTAATTGTGTTGCTATCCATCACCTACAGAGAGATGAACCTGGAGAAGAGTCCCCTAAGCAAGCTGGTCCTGGGGCTCTGTTCACAAACACAAACAGACCCCACAGAGCCCCAGGACCAGCTTGCTTAGGGGACTCTTCTCCAGGTTCATCTCTCTGTAGGTGATGGCTTTGTTATGAAAGGTTTGGGAATCGCTTCCTTTTAGGTGGTTGTACTGTAGAATTTAATGGCTCTTTTCTGGATTTTGATCATTAGTGGGTATTGGCCTAATTCTGCTCTGCATGCATTATTTTTTGTTTTATGTTGTACACAGAGGATATTTTTGCAAAATTCTGCATGCAGTGTCTCAATTTGGTGTTTGTCCCATTTTGTGAATTCTTGGTTCGTGAGCAGACCCCAGACCTCACAACCATAAAGTGCAATGGGTTCTATAACTGATTCAAGTATTTTTAGCCAGATCATAATTGGTATGTCGAATTTTATGTTCCTTTTGATGGCATAGAAGGCCCTTCTTGCCTTGTCTCTCAGATCATTCACAGCTTTGTTGAAGTTACCTGTGGCGCTGATGTTTAGGCCGAGGTATGTATAGTTTTTTGTGTGCTCTAGGGCAACGGTGTCTAGATGGAATTTGTATTTGTGGTCCTGGCAACTGGACCTTTTTTGGAACACCATTATTTTAGTCTTACTGAGATTTACTGTCAGGGCTCAGGTCTGACAGAATCTGTACAGAAGATCTAGGCGCTGCTGTAGGCCCTCCTTGGTTGGGGACAGAAGTACCAGATCATCAGCAAACAGTAGACATTTGACTTCAGATTCTAGTAGGGTGAGGCCGGGTGCTGCAGACTGTTCTAGTGCCCTCGCCAATTCTTTGATATATATGTTGAAGAGGGTGGGGCTTAGGCTGCATCGCTGTCTCACCCCACGGCCCTGTGGAAAGAAATGTGTGTGTTTTTTGCCTATTTTTACTGCACACTTGTTGTTTGTGTACATGGATTTTATAATGTAGGATGTTTTTCCCCCAACACCACTTTCCATCAATTTGTAAAGCAGACCCTCATGCCAAATTGAGTCAAAAGCTTTTTTGAAATCAACAAAGCATGAGAAGACTTTGCCTTTGTTTTGGTTTGTTTGTTTGTCAATTAGGGTGTGCAGGGTGAATACGTGGTCTGTCGTACGGTAATTTGGTAAAAAGCCAATTTGACATTTGCTCACTACATTGTTTTCACTGAGGAAATGTACGAGTCTGCTGTTAATGATAATGCAGATGATTTTCCCAAGGTTGCTGTTGACGCATATCCCACGGTAGTTATTGGGGTCAAATTTGTCTCCACTTTTGTGGATTGGGGTTATCAGTCCTTGGTTCCAAATATTGGGGAAGATGCCAGAGCTAAGGATGACGTTAAAGAGTTTAATTATAGCCAATTGGAATTTGTGGTCTGTATATTTTATCATTTCGTTGAGGATACCATCAACACCACAGGCCTTTTTGGGTTGGAGGGTTTGTATTTTGTCCTGTAGTTCATTCAATGTAATTGGAGAATCCAGTGGGTTCTGGTAGTCTTTAATAGTTGATTCTAAGATTTGTATTTGATCATGTAAATGTTTTTGCTGTTTTTTCTTTGTTATAGGGCCAAAAAGATTGGAGAAGTGGTTTACCCATACATCTCCATTTTGGATAGATAACTCTTAGTGTTGTTGTTTGTTTAGTGTTTTCCAATTTTCCCAGAAATGGTTAGAGTCTATAGATTCTTCAATTACATTGAGCTGATTTCTGACGTGCTGTTCCTTCTTTTTCCGTAGTGTATTTATGTATTGTTTTAGTGATTTACCATAGTGAAGGCTCAGGTTTTCTGGGTCTGTATGTTTTTGGTTGGATAGGTTTCTCAATTTCTTTCTTAGGTTTTTGCATTCTTCATCAAACCAATAGTCATTGTTGTAAAAAAAATTCGGTTTTCTGTTTGACATTTTTAGGTTTGATAGGGAAGCTGAGAGGTCAAATATACTGTTTAGGTTTTCTACTGCCAAGTTTACACCTTCACTATTACAGTGAAATGTTTTGTCCAGGAAGTTGTCTAAAAGGAATTTGTTGTTGCCTAATTGTTTTCTGGTAGGTTTCCACACTACTTTCCTCCATCTATAGCATTTCTTAATATTATTCAGTTCCTTTGGCTTTGATGCCTCATGATTGGGTATGGCTCTGTTCAAGTAGACTGTGATTTTGCTGTGATCTGATAGGGATGTCAGTGGGCTGACTGTGAACGCTCTGAGAGACTCTGCGTTGATGTCTGTGATAAAGTAGTCTACAGTACTACTGCCAAGAGATAAGCTATAGGTGTACCTACCGTAGGAGTCCCCTCCAAGCCTACCATTGACTATGTACATACCCTGCATGCGACAGAGCTGCAGGAGTCGTGACCCGTTTTTGTTGGTTATGTTGTCGTAGTTGTGCCTAGGGGGGCATATGGGGGAGGGAATGCTGTCACCTCCAGGTAGGTGTTTGTCCCCCTGTGTGCTGAGGGTGTCAGGTTCTTGTCCAGTTCTGGCATTTAGGTCGCCACAGACTAGTACATGTCCCTGGGGCCTAGAAATGATTGATTTCCCCCTCCAGGATGGAGAAGCTGTCTTCATTAAAGTATGGGGATTCTAGTGGGGGGATATAGGTAGCACACAGGAGGACATTGTTCTCTGTTGAGATTATTTCGTTTGGAATTTCTAGCCAAATGTAAAATGTTCCTGTTTTGATTAATTTAGGTCTGCTCTAATACGGTCACCGTAACAGCAAATTAGCATACCCCCTGAGTCCCTTCCCTGTTTCACACCTGGTAGTTTGGTGGATGGGACTACCAGCTCTCTGTAACCTAGAGGGCAACCGGTGGGTCCATCTCCTCTATACCATGTTTCTTGTAGGATGACAATGTCTGAAGTCCAGGTTCCTGCTCTTTAGGCCAAAGGCAGATGACCTCAGGCCTTGGATATTCCAGGATGAGATAGTGAAGGCTTTGTGTTCCATGTTGTTAGTCGTGTGGTTTGGCCTCAGACCAGTAAGTGTGAGCATAGCCTGCTGAGCATCTGGTACATGCCATTGGCTTGGGCTAGTGTAAGAGTGGGGGTTGGGCCTGTTTGCCTGCTCACGGTCTGGGCGTATGTGTGACTTTCATGTTGAGGCTCTATGTGGGAGTGGGGGGCATGGGGTGGGCAGGAGGGGCATAGGTCTGATCTGAGTGGGGGCCTAAATGGGGTGTGGGCATGGTTGACTTAGGGGGGTTGTTGATTGGTTGGGGTGGGGGTGTGGATGTGGCAGGTGGTGCTGTGGTTTCCACCTCTCTATCTCTCTCTCTCTCTCCCTCTCTCCCCCCCTCTCTCTCTCTCTCTCTCTCTCTCTCTCTCTCTCCCTCTCCCCCTCACTCTTTCTCCCTCTCTCTCTCCCTCTCCCTTTCCCTCTCGCTCTCGCTCTCTCTCCCTCTCTCTCTCTCTCTCTCTCTCTCTCTCTCTCTCTCTCTCTCTCTCTCTCTCTCTCTCTCTCTCTCTCTCTCTCTCTCTCTCACTCTCTCTCTCTCTCTCTCTCTCTCTCTTTCTCCCTCTCTCTCTCTCGCTCTCTCTCCCTCTCTCTCTCCCTCTCTCCATCTTTCAGCACATTGTGTGTGTGTGTGTGTTTTCCACTAACCAAAGAAGAAAAGTGTGTGTGTCAGTACGCCTCTGTCCACACATCTGTCTTTGTGTTTCTGCCTGTGATTCTCTTCTGGCCCTGACCAGCTGGCACAATGTTCTCTCAACAAAGAACAGGGCAGCCTTGGAACACGGAACACATCACAGAAAACACAGAACACAGAACACACAGAACACAGAACACACAGAACACAGGACATTATGTTCTCTATCACCAGTACATTTTAGAGGTATGTGTGATGGATGTGTGTGTGTGTGTGTGTGTGTGTGTGTGTGTGTGTGTGTGTGTGTGTGTGTGTGTGTGTGTGTGTGTGTGTGTGTGTGTGTGTGTGTGTCAGAGTGTGTGTGTGTGTGTGGGTGTGGGTAGGGCTGTGGCAGTCATGACATTTTGTCAGCCTGTGCTTGTAAAGCAAATAACTGCTGGTCTCGCGGTAATTTACCGTTAATTAACATAAACATATTTAGCATCTCCTGGCTTCCAAGCATAGCCTACAAGCCACTGATGCAGACCTTTGGAACATCTACATTTTAAAAAGTGTAATAAATCCATGTAATATAGCCTACACCATCACAATAAATCCATTATTTATTTTAGACAAGTCTAAAGAAACATGATATGAGGAAAATGTAGTCTATTTCAGAAAAACTGAATAGCATACTCTGAGTTGTTAGGCCCTGATCAGGCTATGCCATATGGCTGGGCGCTTCACTAGTTCAGTTAGCAGACAAGATTTGCTTAGAATTCTGTGGCATTCTTTTATAGTATGAAGAATACAATTGAACATAGCTGAATAAAATATAAATGATATTTTCTCCAAAAGATTTGAGGTTGTGCACATGTTGAGCGGTTAACAAAGAAACAGATACTCCTATTTGCTTAATTTAGTTATTTATGTAACTTTAGTTGTGATACAAATGTTGGGCTATATGTTTTGATTTTTAATACATTCGAAGGCTGCATGATGCGACTCTAATGATGATTGAAAAAAGTTGCATGAAAGGCATGAGCTCTGCTTTGTTTTTTTTTGCGAAGGCTGTAAACTCTTCATCAGTCTCTCATTCACAATTTGACAAGCACTTGATAATGCCTCGAATTTCCCGGTGCCCCCCCCCCAAACAATCCATGCCTTTTGCGGCCAGTGGCCGTTGTGCCCTTCGGCTGAATATAATAACTATAATTCCCTTCTCCCGGCTGCGTGCAGAAGCACCTCTCACTCACATAGCTCTCTGTCACATGATCAGGTCTTTATCACAAGCTACAAGTGAAGACAGACACATCGGGGACGCAACTGCGCGCGTCCTTATCCAATTCCGAGGCACATATTCAAGATATTGGAAGAACTGTCCACATTTTTGTCAGCCAACAAGATGAGTAGGCCTAACGAACAGCAAAAGCACTAGCCTATGTCAATCTACTATCCCCCATAGTACATAAGTTGACCTATTCTATTCTGTGCGAGAAATAAATATTACAAACATATACTAATGACCATCAACACCATCAGAGCTTGGAGAAGCCTAATTACCGTGACTATAGGTCACATGGAATTTGACGGCCGTCATGACTCGTGAACGCTGGTGTGGCAGTAATACGGTCACCGTAACAGCCCTAGGTGTGGGGGAGTGTGTGTGTGTTTGATGCTGTTGAAATGAGGGACAGGGAGAATTTACTCTGGGGATGAAGTGACCCTGTCTGTCTGTCTGTTAGCAGCCATTTGATTAGATGTTCAGAAGTCTTATGGCTTGGGGGTAGAACCTGTTTAGAAGCCTCTTGGACCTAGACTTGGCGCTCCGGTACCGCTTGCCGTGCGGTAGCAGAGAGAACAGTCTATGACTAGGGTGGCTGGAGTCTTTGACAATTTTTAGGGCCTTCCTCTGACACCGCCTGGTATAGAGGTCCTGGATGGCAGGAAGCTTGGCCCCAGTGATGTACTGGGCCGTACGCACTACCCTCTGTAGTACCTTGCGGTCGGAGGCCGAGCAGTTGCCATACCAGGCAGTGATGCAACCAGTCAGGATGCTCTCGATGGTGCAGCTGTAGAAACTTTTGAGGATCTGAGGACCGATGCCAAATCTTTTCACTCTCCTTAAGGGGAATAGGTTTTGTCGTGCCCTCTTCATGACTGTCTTGGTGTGCTTGGACCATGTTAGTTTGTTGGTGATGTGGACACCAAAGAACTTGAAGCTCTCAACCTGCTCCACTACAGCCCTGTCGATGAGAATGGGGGCATGCTCAGTCCTCTTCTTTTTCCTGTAGTCCACAATCATCTCCTTTGTCTTGATCACGTTGAGGGAGAGGTTGTTATCCTGGCACCACACGGCCAGGTCTCTGACCTCCTCCCTATAGGCTGTCTCGTCGTTGTCGGTGATCAGGCCTACCACTGTTGTGTCATCTGCAAACTTAATGATGGTGTTGGAGTCGTGCCTGGCCATGCAGTCAAGAGTGAACAGGGAGTACAGGAGGGGACTGAGCACGCACCCCTGAGGGGCCCCCGTGTTGAGGATCAGCGTGGCGGATGTGTTGTTACCTACCCTTCCCACCTGGGGGTGGCCCGTCAGGAAGTCCAGGATCCAGTTGCAGAGGGAGGTGTTTAGTCCCAGGGTCCTTAGCTTAGTGATGAGCTTTGAGGGCACTATGGTGTTGAACGCTGAGCTGTAGTCAATGAATAGCATTCTCACATAGATCTTCCCTTTGTCCAGGTGTGAAAGGGCAGTGTGTAGCGCAATAGAGATTGCATCATCTGTGGATCTGTTGGGGCGTTATGCAAATTGGAGTGGGTTTAGGGTTTCTGCGATAATGGTGTTGATGTGAGCCATGACCAGCCTTTCAAAGCACTTCATGGCTACAGACGTGAGTGCTACGGGTCAGTAATAATTTAGGCAGGATACCTTCGCTTTCTTGGGCACAGGGACTATGGTGGTCTGCTTGAAACATGTTGGTATGACAGACTCAGTCAGGGACATGTTGAAAATGTCAGTGAAGACACTTGTCAGTTGGTCAGCGCATGCTCGGAGTACAGGTCCTGGTAATCCGTCTGGCCCTGTGGCCTTGTGAATGTTGACCTGTTTAAAGGTCTTACTCACATTGGCTACGGAGAGCGTGATCACAGAGTCGTCCGGAACAGCTGATGCTCTCATGCATGTTTCAGTGTTACTTACCTCGAAGCGAGCATAGAAGTAATTTAGCTCGTCTGGTAGGCTCGTGTCACTGGGCAGCTCGTGGCTGTGCTTCCCGTTGTAGTCTGTAATAGTTTGCAAGCCCTGCCACATCCGACGAGCGTCCGAGCCGGTGTAGTACGATTCGATCTTAGTCCTATATTGACGCTTTGCCTGTTTGATGGTTCATCGGAGGGCATAGCAGGATTTCTTATAAGCGTCCGGGTTAGAGTCCCGCTCCTTGAAAGCAGCAGCTCTACCCTTTAGCTCAGTGCGGATGTTGCCTGTAATCCATGGCTTCTGGTTGGGGTATGTACGTACAGTCACTGTGGGGACGACGTCATCGATGCACTTATTGATGAAGCCAGTGACTGGTGTGGTATACTCCTCAATGCCATCGGAAGAATCCCGGAACATATTCCAGTCTGTGCTAGCAAAACAGTCCTGTAGCTTAGCATCTGCTTCATCTGATCACTTTTTTTATTGACCGAGTCACTGGTGCTTCCTGCTTTAGTTTTTGCTTGTAAGCAGGAATCAGGAGGATATAATTAATGTCAGATTTGCCAAATGGAGGGCAAGTGAGAGCTTTGTACGTGTCTCTGTTTGTGGAGTAAACCTCTGGTTGCAAATTTAACATGCTGGTACAAATGAGGTAAAACGGATTTAAGTTTCCCTGCATTAAAGTCCCCGGCCACTAGGAGCACCGCCTCTGGATGAGCGTTTTCCTGTTTGCTCACTAACTCTGCTCAGCTCAGTAACTCAGCTCAGCTCATTTTGCTCACACACTCTGCTGAGTTACACAGTCATCATCACATCAACAGGAGCTGGGTTACTGAGCTGAGCTGGGTTACTGAGCTGAGCTGGGTTATTGAGCTGAGCTGGGTTACTGAGCTGAGCAGGGTTACTGAGCTGAGGTGGGTTAGTGAGCTGAGATGGGTTAGAGAGCTGAGCTGGGTTACTGAGCTGAGCTGGGTTACTGAGCTGAGCAGGGTTACTGAGCTGAGCAGGGTTACTGAGCTGAGCAGGGTTACTGAGCTGAGCTGGGTTAGTGAGCTGAGCTGGATTACTGAGCTGAGCAGGGTTACTAAGCTGAGCTGGGTTACTGAGCTGAGCAGGGTTAGTGAGCTGAGCTGGGTTAGTGAGCTGAACCGGGTTACTGAGCTGAGCTGGGTTACTGAACTGAGCAGGTTTACTGAGCTGAGCTGGGTTGCTGAGCTGAGTTGGGTTAGTGAGCTGAGCAGGGTTACTGGAAAGAGGGTTGTTTAAGGGTGTTGGGTGTCTGGAGTTTATGTATTTTATGATTGTTTCTGAAAGTGTAAGAACGTTAAAAGAGCATGAATAAACTGCAGTGTTGGGGATTGTTTGTATTCATCTGTGTGTTTGTGTGTGTGTGTGTGTTTGTTTATCAATCAATCAATCAATCAATCAATCAATCAATCAATCAATGTGTATTTACTCTATGGATCTGTGTGGGTGTTTGTGTATGTGAGATGTTTAACCTGTGTGTGTGTGTATGTGAGATGTACACTGTGTGTGTGTGTGTGTGAGATGTACACTGTTTGTGTGTGTGTGAGATGTACACTGTGTGTGTGTATACCCCTTCCTCTGCTTCCCTCTGCTTCCCTCTGCTTCCCTCTCTGTCTCCTGTAGAACTGTTGGTCTCATTAACCTCAGCTCAGACTGAGTTGTGTGTCTGGATCAGGGCCTAGCAGGCTAGCTGGCTGGCACTGTATCGCTGACACACTGGATCAAGCCAATGAAAATAATTACACCACCCTGCTCTCAGATAAGCCCCCCAACACCCCTCCACCTCTGCATCTGTCCCCGCCTCACCGCGCACACACACACACACACACACACACACACACACACACACACACACACACACGCCCCCCGCCTCATTGCACACACAGGAGACAGACTCCTACCACACATTTCCAGCAATTTAGTCAAAAGTAAAAGGTGAAGGCAGTCCAATACAGATTTTAAATTGGCCTCTGAGGGTTGTGTGTATGTGTGTTGTGTCAGCGATACACAGGGCTGGGCACAGAGGTGCTGCTGCTCTCATGTTAAGTGTGTCTGTCGGGTGGCGGCCATTGAAGGTGTGTATGTGTGTGAGCGTGTGTGTTTGTTATTAATTGGGTCCTAGGAAGAATAACTGTGCAACTGGCTCCTGGACTTCCTGACGGGCTGCCCCCAGGTGGTGAAGGTAGGCAACAACACCTCCACTACGCTGATCCTTAACAAAGGGCCCCACAAGGGTGTGTGCTCAGCCCCCTCCTGTACTCCCTGTTTACTCATGACTGCGTGGCCACGCACGCCTCCAACTCAATCATCAAGTTTGCAGACGACACAACAGTGGTAGGCCTGATTACCGACAACGACGGCCTACAGGGAGGAGGTGAGGGCCCTGGCGGAGTGGTGCCAGAGAAATAACCTCTCCCTCAATGTCACCAAAACGTAGGAGCTGATTGTGGACTTCAGGAGACATCAGAGAGAGCACGCCCCCATCCACATCGACGGGGCCGCAGTGGAGAAGGTGAAAAGCTTCAAGTTCCTCTGCATACACATCACTGACAACCTGAAATGATCCACCCACACAGACAGTGTGGTGAAGAAGGCACAACAGCACCTCTTCAACCTCAGGAGGCTGAAGAAATTTGGTTTGGCCCCTAAGACCCTCACAAATGTTTACTGATGCACCATGGAGAGCATCCTGTCAGGCTGTATCACCGCCTGGTACAGCAACTGCACTGTCCGCAACCGCAGGTTTCTCCTCGGTTGCAAAACTCTAACCTAATTCCAAACTGCCTCTGGAAGCAACGTCAGCACAATAACTATTCGTTGGGAGCTTCATGAAATGGGTTTCCATGGCCGAGCAGCCGCACACAAGCCTAAGATCACCATGCGCAATGCTAAGCGTCGGCTGGAGTGGTGTAAAGCTCGCTGCCATTGGACTCTGGAGCAGTGGAAACGCGTTCTCTGGAGTGATGAATCACGCTTCACCATCTGGCAGTCCGACGGACGAATCTGGGTTTGGCGGATGCCAGGAGAACTCCTGCCCCAATGCATAGTGCCAACTGTAAAGTTTGGTGGAGGAGGAATAATTGGGGCTGTTTTTCATGGTTCGGGCTAGGCCCCTTAGTTCCAGTAAAGAGAAATCTTAATGCTATAGCATACAATGACATTCTAGACGATTCTGTGCTTCCAACTTTATGGCAACAGTTTGGGGAAGGCCCTTTCCTGTTTCAGCATGACAATGCCCCCGTGCACAAAGCAAGGTCCATACAGAAATGGTTTGTTGAGATCGGTGTGGAAGAACTTGACTGGCCTGTACAGAGCCCTGACATCAACCCCATCGAACACCTTTGGGATGAATTGGAATGCCAACTGCGAGCCAGGCCTAATCGCCCAACATCAGTGCTCTTGTGGCTGAATGGAAGCAAGTCCCCGCAGCAATGTTCCAACATCTAGTGGAAAGACTTCCCAGAAGAGTGGAGGCTGTTATAGCAGCAAATGGGGGACCAACTCCATATTAATGCCCATGATTTTGGAATGAGATGTTGGACGAGAAGGTGTCCACATACTTTTGGTCATGTAGTGTATATACTGTATATAATTATATACAGTGCCGTGAAAAAGTATTTACCCCCTTTCTGATTTTCTCTATTTTTGCATATTTTTGATACTGAATGTTATCAGATCTTCAACCAAAACCTAATATTAGATAAAGGGAACCTGAGTTTACAAATAACACAAAAATATACTTATTTTATTTATTTAACAAAGTTATGCAACACCCAATTCCCCTTTGTGAAAAATAAATTGCCCCCTTACACTCAATAACTGGTTGTGCCACCTTTAGCTCCAATGACTGCAACCAAATGCTTCCTGTAGTTGTTGATCAGTCTCTCACATCGCTGTGGAGGAATTTTGGCCCACTTGCTTGCAGAACTGCTTTAACTCAGCGACATTTGTGTTTTTTCAAGCATGAACTGCTCGTTTCAAGTCATGATACAACATCTCAATTGGTATTAGGTCTGGACTTTGACTAGGCCATTCCAAAACTTCAAATGTGTTGCTTTTTAACCATTTTAATGTAGACTTGATTGTGTGTTTTGGATCATTGTCTTGCTGCATGACCCAGCTGCGCTTCAGCTTCAGCTTCAGCTCAGAAACGGATGGCCTGACATTCTCCTGTAGAATTCTCTGATACAGAGCAGAATTCATGGTTCCTTCTATTAAGGCAAGTCGTCCAGGTCCTGAGGCAGCAAAGCATCTCCAAACCATCACACTACCACCACCAATCTTGAGCGTTAGTATGAGGTTCTTCCTGTGGAATGCAGTGTTCGGTTTTCGCCAGACATAATGGGACCCATGTTGTCCCATACTCTGGACTCTGACATTGCTCATCCTAATATTTCTATATTTCTTGATTCCATTCTTTAACTTTTTAGATTTGTGTGTATTGTTAGATATTACTGCACTGTTGGAGCTAGGAGCACAAGCATTTAGCTACACCCGCTATAACATCTACTAAAGATGTGTATGTGACCAATAACATTTTATTTTATTTTTTTTGAACAGAGGGACGTTACACAAACAGTTGAATATTGAATCTACCGTCATTAACACACAGCTAGGGAGTGGAGAAGAGGCCTTTATAGATACACACATACACACACACACATACACACGCACACACACACACACAGAGACACACACACACACAGACACCCAACAGCGCGCTGCAGCATTTCCTGGCTGTTTTTCACAATGTTTGATGTCTGCTAAAAATCCCTTTGATATCAGGGTATCTATCTATCTGCAGAAAGCGTTGCCGGATATGGTAGGAAGTTGCTAATCTAAATCCCAGGTGAGATATATTGCTATTCTGTCCTCGAGCGAAGCACTTAACCTGAATTGCTTCAGTGACTACCCAGTTGGTGAATGGAAAAAGTATTACTAAAATGCAAACTGTAAATGTAATGTATTTCACTTCAGCTAAGAGCAGGGGTCAAATGAAACGTAACGTGTAATTGCAATGTTCGGGCTTGTCCAGCTTTGACGGATAGCATGTGTGTGCATGTGTGCATGTGTGTGTGTGTGTGTGCATGTGTGTGTGTGCGTGTGTGCATGTGTGTGTGTGTGTGCGTGTCTACTCAGTCTTAGCTGTCAGGGCTCAGAGAAAGGAGATGGTTCAAAACCCCTTAATGTATACACAACATGATCCCAATCCCACCATTCCCTCTTTCCACACTACAGTGTTCAAGACAAGGCCTGCGTCCCAAATGGTACCCTATTCCCTATATAGTGCACTACTTTTGACCAGGGCCCTGGTCAAAAGTAGTGCACTGTAAAGAGTAGGGTACCATTGGAGGGGGCTAGCATGGCTGCCTGATCAGGTTGAGAACCCATCCCATCCTTTCCCTGGGGTCCCCATACCAGTCTCAGGCTTTTACAGCTCAGGTCTGACAAACAGGCCGGGGTGACAGCCTGCAGAGCTGCCACTAGGCTAATGCCAGTGTCACGGCGATAGGGGCTTCCAGACCCAATAGAAGTGTGTATGTGTCTGTGTGTATGTGTGTGTGTGTGCAGTGCAGTGCGTTCGTGCACAAACACACACACACACTCTCACTTGCTCCCTCTCTCTCTCTCTCTCTCTCTCTCTCTCTCTCTCTCTCTCTCTCTCTCTCTCTCTCTCTCACTCTCTCTCTCTCTCTCTCTCTCTCTTCCTCCCTCTTTCCACACACACACACATCATTTCATCTCTGAACCTCTTCTCTTTATGCTTTCCTGTCAGATTTCATTGTTGTCTTTTGACTTTGTGTAACTCTGTCCCTCTCAACTCCCCATTTTTACTCTCTCCCCCACTCTCTCCTCCACTCTCTCCCCCACTCTCTCCTCCACTCTCTCCCCAATCTCTCCTCCACTCTCTCTCCCACTCTCTCCTCCACTCTCTCCCCCACTCTCTCCCACACTCACTCTTCCACTCTCTCGCCCACTCTCTCCCCCACTCTCTCCCCCACTCTCTCCTCCACTCTCTCTCCCACTCTCTCCTCCACTCTCTCTCCCACTCTCTCCCCAACTCTCTCCCCCACTCTCTCTCCCACTCTCTCTCCCACTCTCTCCCCCACTCTCTCCCCCACTCTCTCCTCCACTCTCTCCTCCACTCTATCCCCCACTCTCTCCTCCACTCTCTCCCCCACTCTCTCCTCCACTCTCTCCTCCACTCTCTCCCCCACTCTCTCCTCCACTCTCTCCCCCACTCTCTCCCCCACTCTCTCCTCCACTCTCTCCCCCACTCTCTCCTCCACTCTCTCCCCCTCTTCTAGTCACACCTTTGCCTCTGATTTCTGCTTTCTTGTCTCCCCAAGCTCCCTCTTTCCCCCACCTTTTGTTGGTGCCAGTGCAGTGATATACATCGCTCTTTCTCTCTCTTTCTTCTCTTTTCATCTCTCTCCTCTACCTCCTCTCAAGCTTTTAATGTGTGAGACGTATTCATCTTGACACGAGAGCTTGCCTGGAATGATAAATATTTTATTACCTGTCTCTTATAAATACAAAGAGGAAGTGAAGGAGAAGTTCCCGTATTTCTACCCCTCGTGATTTGATTTCCATATCTGAGTCTGTCAGTCTGCTTCCCCCACTCCTGTGACCCTCTCATCTCTCCTCATGTCATCTGCCTGAGAACCAATGGCAACATGGACATTTAATACCCAGCTGTTATTGTACAGGTCCATGTCAGGCCTTAGTAACCTGCCACTTTAATAGAACAGAGTCCAGTCACTACTGTATGTTAAACATCTCCATAGGACAAAAGGAAAACAGGAGCCTTGTCACAGATCAGTTTTCTTGCCAACCATAGTCCATTGCTTATTGTCAAGCCAAACATGACAATGAGTGACAAAGAGTTGGCATTATAGCACGAACAGACATGTACCTTTTGGACTCTGGTCTGGATTACTGACCTTGACCTGTCGTTTGCCTGCCCCCTGTTTTTGTAAAAAACTTTTGTTACTTCGACACTGTCTGCATCTGGGTCTTCTCCTGAAACGTGATAAATAAATTCATTTTACTTTTTTGGACCTAACTTGCTTACCACTTTTTCTATGCGGTTTCTTTGTTCACAGACTCCATGAAATGATGACCTCTTGTGTATGGTTTCCTAGAAACAAGGGTCCTTCAACTTTCCCCTTTGGCTCAACTTACCCCACTATCCCATACCTACTTCCCCACTGTAACCGGGTCAGGTAGCCCACACCAACATTCCTCACCTAGCTACTAATGACTCAATGACCTGTGTACATGGTGGCGTTAACGTCACATGAGGACAGGACATCCACCACAGGTCTGGGTGAATTAATGAATGCATGAATTACCTAAGAAATTGTATTTCTATCACAGTGTCATCCACGAAAATAGCAATTTTGCTCCAGAACATTTATCACGTCTTAGTTATTGAAATGAATGAGGGAGAAGGTATTGAGGGTCTAGACTCTAGAGGTTGAGATTAACTGTACCCTTGTGTACTCAACTTCTTAGGGCCTTTTCATAAAACCAAAGCCCCAATCATCCTTTATGTGTGTGTGTAGCTATTAATATACCATAGTATATAGACAAACACATAGTTTTGATGTGGATGATTCAAGAGTGGGTTTACAGTATATGAAGAGTGGGGCTACAGAATATGAAGAGTGGGACTACAGTATATGAAGAGTGGGACTACAGTATATGAAGAGTGGGACTACAGTATATGAAGAGTGGGACTACAGTATGTGTGTTGGTTGAATAGTATTTTTAGGGTTGAACGAGAAAGAAATATGCGTCTGCTTTCCTGACGACATGAAGAGTCTCTTTTCCCCTTTGTCGTGTCCGTGGCGATGAAAGTCAACAGAAGATCAGAAATGTGTGATGTTGAAAAGTATTCTTCCAAGAAGTCAAACTGCATTTTTCACATTTGACTTAAAAATCCAGCAACACAAGTTCTCTGACTCAGCACAGCTCCATTCATTTCATGGAGGTCGGCTTTTCTCCTTCATCTGTCCAGTAATTGGTCAGGTAGCCATGTAGATTAACACCCGCACAGCCCCCCCCCCCCAAATTACCAGGAAGACTGATTGCTATGCTACACTAGATTACCAGGAAGACTGATTGGTATGCTATGCTAGATTACCAGGAAGACTGATTGGTATGCTACACTAGATTACCAGGAAGGCTGATTGGTATGCTATGCTAGGCCAGGGCAAATGATGCGTGGAGCAGGGCTGTAGCCTCTGGTTAGTCAAATGGTCAGGAGACTGAGGACCTGTCATCTGGTTAGTTAGATGGTCAGGAGACTGAGGACCTGTCATCTGGTTAGTTAGATGGTCAGGAGACTGAGGACCTGTCAGCTGGTTAGTTAGATGGTCAGGAGACTGAGGACCTGTCATCTGGTTAGTTAGATGGTCAGGAGACTAAGGACCTGTTATCTGGTTAGTTAGATGGTCAGGAGACTGAGGACCTGTTATCTGGTTAGTTAGATGGTCAGGAGACTAAGGACCTGTTAGCTGGTTAGTTAAATGGTCAGGAGACTGAGGACCTGTTATCTGGTTAGTTAGATGGTCAGGAGACTAAGGACCTGTTATCTGGTTAGTTAGATGGTCAGGAGACTGAGGACCTTTCAGCTGGTTAGTTAGATGGTCATGAGACTGAGGACCTGTTATCTGGTTAGTTAGATGGTCAGGAGACTGAGGACATGTAATCTGGTTAGTTAGATAGGAGACTGAGGACCTGTTATCTGGTTAGTTAGATGGTCAGGAGACTGAGGATCTGTCATCTGGTTAGTTAGATGGTCAGGAGACTGAGGACCTGTCATCTGGTTAGTTAGATGGTCAGGAGACTGAGGATCTGTTATCTGGTTAGTTAGATGGTCAGGAGACTGGGGACCTGTCATCTGGTTAGTTAGATGGTCAGGAGACTGAGGACCTGTCATCTGGTTAGTTAGATGGTCAGGAGACTGAGGACCTGTTATCTGGTTAGTTAGATGGTCAGGAGACTGAGGACCTGTTATCTGGTTAGTTAGATGGTCAGGAGACTGAGGACCTGTCATCTGGTTAGTTAGATGGTCAGGAGACTGAGGACCTGTTATCTGGTTAGTTAGATGGTCAGGAGACTGAGGACCTGTTATCTGGTTAGTTAGATGGTCAGGAGACTGAGGACCTGTTATCTGGTTAGTTAGATGGTCAGGAGACTGAGGACCTGTTATCTGGTTAGTTAGATGGTCAGGAGACTGAGGACCTGTTATCTGGTTAGTTAGATGGTCAGGAGACTGAGGACCTGTCATCTGGTTAGTTAGATGGTCAGGAGACTGAGGACCTGTTATCTGGTTAGTTAGATGGTCAGGAGACTGAGGACCTTTCAGCTGGTTAGTTAGATGGTCAGGAGACTGAGGACCTTTCAGCTGGTTAGTTAGATGGTCAGGAGACTGAGGACCTTTCAGTTGGTTAGTTAGATGGTCAGGAGACTGAGGACCTGTCATCTGGTTAGTTAGATGGTCAGGAGACTGAGGACCTGTCATCTGGTTAGTTAGATGGTCAGGAGACTGAGGACCTGTTATCTGGTTAGTTAGATGGTCAGGAGACTGAGGACCTGTTATCTGGTTAGTTAGATGGTCAGGAGACTGAGGACCTGTTATCTGGTTAGTTAGATGGTCAGGAGACTGAGGACCTGTCATCTTGTTAGTTAGATGGTCAGGAGACTGAGGACCTGTCAGCTGGTTAGTTAGATGGTCAGGAGACTGAGGACCTGTCATCTGGTTAGTTAGATGGTCAGGAGACTAAGGACCTGTTATCTGGTTAGTTAGATGATCAGGAGACTGAGGACCTATCAGCGGGTTAGTTAGATGGTCAGAGACTGAGGACATGTAATCTGGTTAGTTAGATGGTCAGGAGACTGAGGACCTGTTATCTGGTTAGTTAGATGGTCAGGAGACTGAGGACCTGTCATCTGGTTAGTTAGATGGTCAGGAGACTAAGGACCTGTTATCTGGTTAGTTAGATGGTCAGGAGACTGAGGACCTGTCATCTGGTTAGTTAGATGGTCAGGAGACTGAGGACATGTCATCTGGTTAGTTAGATGGTCAGGAGACTAAGGACCAGTTATCTGGTTAGTTAGATGCTCAGGAGACTGAGGACCTGTCAGCTGGTTAGTTAGATGGTCAGGAGACTGAGGACATGTCATCTGGTTAGTTAGATGGTCAGAGACTGAGGACATGTCATCTGGTTAGTTAGATGGTCAGGAGACTGAGGACCTGTTATTTGGTTAGTTAGATGGTCAGGAGACTGAGGACCTGTCAGCTGGTTAGTTAGATGCTCAGGAGACTGAGGACCTGTCAGCTGGTTAGTTAGATGGTCAGGAGACTGAGGACCTGTCATCTGGTTAGTTAGATGGTCAGAGACTGAGGACATGTCAGCTTGTTAGTTAGATGGTCAGAGACTGAGGACCTGTCATCTGGTTAGTTAGATGGTCAGAGACTGAGGACATGTCAGCTTGTTAGTTAGATGGTCAGGAGACTGAGGACCTGTCATCTGGTTAGTTAGATGGTCAGGAGACTGAGGACATGTCAGCTGGTTAGTTAGATTGTCAGAGACTGAGAACCTGTCAGCTGGTTAGTTAGATGGTCAGGAGACTGAGGACCTGTCATCTGGTTAGTTAGATGGTCAGAGACTGAGGACATGTCAGCTTGTTAGTTAGATGGTCAGAGACTGAGGACCTGTCATCTGGTTAGTTAGATGGTCAGGAGACTGAGGACCTGTTATCTGGTTAGTTAGATGGTCAGGAGACTAAGGACCTGTTATCTGGTTAGTTAGATGGTCAGGAGACTGAGGGCCTGTTATCTGGTTAGTTAGATGGTCAGGAGACTGAGGACCTGTTATCTGGTTAGTTAGATCGTCAGGAGACTGAGGACCTGTTATCTGGTTAGTTAGATGGTCAGGAGACTGAGGACCTGTTATCTGGTTAGTTAGATGGTCAGAGACTGAGGACATGTCAGCTGGTTAGTTAGATGGTCAGGAGGCTGAGGATCTGTTATCTGGTTAGTTAGATGGTCAGGAGACTGAGGACCTGTCATCTGGTTAGTTAGATGGTCAGGAGACTGAGGACCTGTTATCTGGTTAGTTAGATGGTCAGGAGACTGAGGACCTATCATCTGGTTAGTTAGATGGTCAGGAGACTGAGGACCTGTTATCTGGTTAGTTAGATGGACAGGAGACTGAGGACCTGTCATCTGTGCAAGTGTTTTGCTACTCTGCTCTAATCGGTCATCCCCTGGAACGTGAAGCATGTGAAACTGGGTAATAGATTGGGCCAATTCATGTGTTATTTTGATGGAGAGAGAGAGCGTTAGTGCAGCCCCCCCAACAGCATAGGAAAGTAAAACTATAAAACCTTCAAGAAAGAGTTAATAACCAAGAATTAAAGGCCGCCTCGTCCCCATCTATACAGGTCCTCTCAGATGGAAAATACGAAGTGTCCCAACTAATCATGTTGATGTTACTAGACAGCTATGTTTAAGTAAGAAATGTTGTTGTTCCTCTTAGTCTCATCAGCAAGCACTATTCCCTGGAGAAATTATCTGAAAAGATATGTGAAGAGACGTCTCTATTTCCATCTCCTCTCCTCTCATCCAGAGTGACTTTCTGTAAGTGTATTTAAAAAAGCCAGCTGAAACAACTACATTATATAACCAAAAAACATTTTATTTTCTTCTTGTACCTTGGTACCAGGGTTGTTTTATGTGGGCCACTGTTTGGAGGTTTTGACAGACATAGTATTTCTGTCTGGGTCACTCACTGTTTGGAGGTTTTGACAGACATAGTATTTTTGTCTGGGTCACTCACTGTTTGGAGGTTTTGACAGACATAGTATTTCTGTCTGGGTCACTCACTGTTTGGAGGTTTTGACAGACATAGTATTTTTGTCTGGGTCACTTGCTGTTTGGAGGTTTTGACAGACATATTATTTTTGTCTGGGTCACTCACTGTTTGGAGGTTTTGACAGACATAGTATTTTTGTCTGGGTCACTTGCTGTTTGGAGGTTTTGACAGACATATTATTTTTGTCTGGGTCACTCACTGTTTGGAGGTTTTGACAGACATAGTATTTTTGTCTGGGTCACGCACTGTTTGGAGGTTTTGACAGACAGTATTTTTGTCTGTGTCACGCAATGTTTGGAGGTTTTGACAGACATAGTATTTTTGTCTGGGTCACGGACTGTTTGGAGGTTTTGACAGACCGTATTTTTGTCTGGTTCACTAACTGTTTGGAGGTTTTGACAGACATATTATTTTTGTCTGGGTCACTTGCTGTTTGGAGGTTTTGACAGACATAGTATTTTTGTCTGGGTCACTCACTGTTTGGAGGTTTTGACAGACATAGTATTTCTGTCTGGGTCATGCACTGTTTGGAGGTTTTGACAGACATAGTATTTTTGTCTGGGTCATGCACTGTTTGGAGGTTTTGACAGACATAGTATTTTTGTCTGGGTCACTTGCTGTTTGGAGGTTTTGACAGACATATTATTTTTGTCTGGGTCACTCACTGTTTGGAGGTTTTGACAGACATAGTATTTTTGTCTGGGTCATGCACTGTTTGGAGGTTTTGACAGACAGTATTTTTGTCTGGGTCATGCACTGTTTGGAGGTTTTGACAGACATAGTATTTTTGTCTGGGTCATGGACTGTTTGGAGGTTTTGACAGACCATATTTTTGTCTGGGTCACTCACTGTTTGGGGGTTTTGACAGACATAGTATTTTTGTCTGGGTCACTTGCTGTTTGGAGGTTTTGACAGACATAGTATTTTTGTCTGGGTCACTCACTGTTTGGAGGTTTTGACAGACATAGTATTTCTGTCTGGGTCACGCACTGTTTGGAGGTTTTGACAGACAGTATTTTTGTCTGGGTCATGCACTGTTTGGAGGTTTTGACAGACATAGTATTTTTGTCTGGGTCATGCACTGTTTGGAGGTTTTGACAGACAGTATTTTTGTCTGGGTCACACACTGTTTGGAGGTTTTGACAGACATAGTATTTTTGTCTGGGTCATGCACTGTTTGGAGGTTTTGACAGACAGTATTTTTGTCTGGGTCACTCACTGTTTGGAGGTTTTGACAGACATAGTATTTTTGTCTGGGTCATACACTGTTTGGAGGTTTTGACAGACAGTATTTTTGTCTGGGTCACGCACTGTTTGGAGGTTTTGACAGACATAGTATTTTTGTCTTTCTCGTCACCTTTGTTTCTCTTCATCTCCTTCAGTAGCTCCTCCTCCTCCTGTCTCAGTAGCTCCTCCTCCTCCTCCTCCTCCTGGCTCAGTGTCTCCTCCTCCTCCTCCTGTCTCAGTGTCTCTTCCTCCTCCTGTCTCAGTGTCTCCTCCTCCTCCTGTCTCAGTGTCTCCTTCTCCTCCTGTCTCAGTGTCTCCTCCTCCTCCTATCCCAGAGTCTCCTCCTCCTCTTGTCTCAGTTCCTACTTCTCCTCCTGTCTCATTGTCTCCTCCTACTCATGTCTCTGTGTCTCCTCCTCGTCCTCGTCCTCGTCCTCGTCCTCGCCTCCTCCTCCTCCTCCTCCTCCTCCTCCTCCTCCTCCTGTCTTAGTGTCTCCTCCTCCTCCTGTCTCAGTGTCTCCTTCTCCTCCTGTCTCAGTGTCTCCTCCTCCTCCTGTCCCAGAGTCTCCTCCTCCTCCTGTCTCATTTCCTCCTTCTCCTCCTGTCTCATTGTCTCCTCCTCCTCATGTCTCTGTGTCTCCTCATCCTCATCCTCCTCCTCCTTGTCCTCCTCGTCCTCGTCCTCGTCCTCATCCTCGTCGTCCTCCTCCTTCTCCTCCTCCTCCTCCTCCTCCTCCTCCTCCTCCTCCTCCTCCTCCTCCTCCTCCTCCTCCTCCTCCTGTCTCTGTGTCTCGTTCTCCTCCTGTCTCAGTGTCTCCTCCTCCTCCTGTCTCAGTGTCTCCTTCTCCTCCTGTCTCAGTGTCTCCTCCTCCTCCTGTCTCAGTGTCTCCTCCTCCTCCTGTCTCAGTGTCTCCTCCTCCTCCTGTCTCAGTGTCTCCTCCTCCTCCTCCTGTCTCTGTGTGTCTCCTTCTCCTCCTGTCTCAGTGTCTTCTCCTCCTCCTGTCTCAGTGTCTCCATCTCCTCCTATCTCAGTGTCTCCTCCTCCTCCTATCTCATTGTCTCCTCCTCCTGTCTCAGTGTCTCCTCCTCCTCCTATCTGATTGTCTCCTCCTCCTGTCTCAGTTTCTCCACCTCCTGTCTCAGTGTCTTCTTCTTCTCCTGTCTCAGTTTCTCCTCCTCCTGTCTCAGTGTCTTCTTCTTCTCCTGTCTCAGTGTCTCCTCCACCTCCTGTCTCAGTGTCTTCTTCTTCTCCTGTCTCAGTGTCTCCTCCTCCTCCTGTCTCAGTGTCTCCTCCTCCTCCTCCTCCTGTCTCATTGTCTCCTCCTCCTCCTATCTCATTGTCTCCTCCTCTTGTCTCAGTATCTCCTCCTCCTCCTATCTCATTGTCTCCAACTCTTGTCTCAGTGTCTCCTCCTCCTCCTCGTTCTCCTCCTCCTCCTCCTCCTATCTCATTGTCTCCTCCTCCTCCTCCTCCTCCTCCTTTCTCAGTGTCTCCTCCTCCTCCTATCTCATTGTCTCCTCCTCCTGTCTCAGTGTCTCCTCATCCTCCTGTCTCAGTGTCTTCTTCTCCTCCTGTCTCAGTGTCTCCTCCTCCTCCTATCTCATTGACTCCTCCTTTTGTCTCAGTGTCTCCTCCTCCTCCTCCTCCTCCTCCTCCTATCCTCCTATCTCATTGTCTCCTCCTCCTCCTCCTCCTGTCTCAGTGTATCCTTCGCCTCCTTTCTGTGTCTCCTCCTCCTCCTGTCTCAGTGTCTCCTCCTCCTCCTGTCTCAGTGTCTCCTCATCCTCCTATCTCATTGTCTTCTCCTTTTGTCTCAGTGTCTCCTCCTCCTCCTCCTCCTCCTCCTCCTGTCTCAGTGTCTCCTCCTCTTCCTATCTCATTGTCTCCTCCTCCTGTCTCAGTGTCTCCTCATCCTCCTGTCTCAGTGTCTTCTTCTCCTCCTGTCTCAGTGTCTCCTCCTCCTCCTATCTCATTGACTCCTCCTTTTGTCTCAGTGTCTCCTCCTCCTCCTCCTCTTCCTCCTCCTCCTCCTATCCTCCTATCTCATTGTCTCCTCCTCCTCCTCCTGTCTCAGTGTATCCTTCGCCTCCTTTCTGTGTCTCCTCCTCCTGTCTCAGTGTCTCCTCCTCCTCCTGTCTCAGTGTCTCCTCCTCCTGTCTCAGTGTCTCCTCATCCTCCTGTCTCAGTGTCTTCTTCTCCTCCTGTCTCAGTGTCTCCTCCTCCTCCTATCTCATTGTCTCCTCCTTTTGTCTCAGTGTCTCCTCCTCCTCCTCCTCCTCCTCCTCCTTCTCCTCCTCCTCCTCCTCCTCCTCCTACTCCTCCTATCCTCCTATCTCATTGTCTCCTCCTCCTCCTCCTGTCTCAGTGTATCCTTCGCCTCCTTTCTGTGTCTCCTCCTCCTCCTGTCTCAGTGTCTCCTCCTCCTCCTGTCTCAGTGTCTCCTTCTCCTGTCTCAGTGTCTCCTCCTCCTCCTGTCTCAGTGGCTCCTCCTCCTCCTATCTAATTGTCTCCTCCTCCTGTCTCTGTGTCTCCTCCTCCTCCTCCTCCTCCGGTCTCAGTGGCTCCTCCTCCTCCTATCTAATTGTCTCCTCCTCCTGTCTCTGTGTCTCCTCCTCCTCCTCCTCCTCCGGTCTCAGTGGCTCCTCCTCCTCCTATCTAATTGGCTCCTCCTCCTGTCTCTGTGTCTCCTCCTCCTCCTCCGGTCTCAGTGGCTCCTCCTCCTCCTATCTAATTGTATCCTCCTCCTGTCTCTTTGTCTCCTCCTCCTCCTCCTCCTCCGGTCTCAGTGGCTCCTCCTCCTCCTATCTCATTGTCTCCTCCTCCTGTCTCAGTGTCTCCTCCTCCTCCTATCTCATTGTCTCCTCCTCCTGTCTCAGTGTCTCCTCCTCCTATCTCATTGTCTCCTCCTCCTGTCTCAGTTTTTCCTCATCCTCTTGTCTCATTGCCTCCTCCTCCTCTTGTCTCTTTGTCTCCTCCTCCTCCTATCTCATTTTCTCCTCCTCCTGTCTCAGTGTCTCCATCTCCTCCTGTCTCAGTGTCTCATCCTCCTCCTATCTCATTGTCTCCTCCTCTTGTCTCAGTGTCTCCTCCTCCTTCTGTCTCCGTTTCTCCTCCTCCTCCTCCTCCTCCTCCTCCTCCTCCTCCTCCTCCTCCTCCTCCTCCTCCTGTCTCAGTGTTTCTTCCTCCTCCTATCTCATTGTCTCCTCCTCTTGTCTCAATGTCTCCTCCTCCTCCTATCTCATTGTCTCCTCCTCTTGTCTCATTGTATCCTCTGTAGTTATGACGTTTCACATTGGATTTATTAACTACAGAAACTTAAGATGTGTTTTTATTTTCAGTCTGGTTCCGCTCTGCACACACAAGCTTGTTAGATAGCTGGCTAGCTGAAGTTCAAAAACATTTAAAGTTCCTTCATAGAAGCCATTCCTCCGTAAGTATAATTCGGTGCACAGCGCTTCAAGCCAAGCCTCCACCTTCTCTCGCTCTCTCCCCACCCGCAAAATGTCAGTCGCATCTCATTCCCTACGCTCGTCTACTCTGTCCAATGCCTGTAAATAGCTTGCCCGCTCCATAGCAAGCTGCTCTAGTCGCACTAATTGGTGAAGTAGTTTAATGTTGAGGTTTTCAAAGGAACAGAAAGGAACGATATAAACCGTTACTTTTTGTGGGTTCAAACTGGTTCAGAACCTTATTTTGCTGGTCGGAACAGTGGAACAGAAGGGTTCTGTTCAGAACTAAATTGGAAAATAATTTTGATTCGAACACATGGATTCTACTACACATGAATCAATCAGTGTGACTGTACTACACATGAATCAATCAGTGTGATTCTA
The DNA here is from genome assembly GCF_020615455.1 of Coregonus clupeaformis. Lineage (NCBI taxonomy): Eukaryota > Metazoa > Chordata > Actinopteri > Salmoniformes > Salmonidae > Coregonus > Coregonus clupeaformis. The sequence continues at coordinate 10,186,907 of NC_059193.1, forward strand.
CTACACATGAATCAATCAGTGTGATTGTACTACACATGAATCAATCAGTGTGATTCTACTACACATGAATCAATCAGTGTGATTCTACTACACATGAATCAATCAGTGTGATTGTACTACACATGAATCAGTCAGTGTGACTCTACTACACATGAATCAGTCAGTGTGATTCTACTACACATGAATCAATCCGTGTGATTCTACTACACATTTACATTTTAGTCATTTAGCAGACGCTCTTATCCAGAGCGACTTACAGTTAGTGAATGCATACATTTTCATACTGGCCCCCCGTGGGAATCGAACCCACAACCCTGGCATTGCAAGCACCATGCTCTACCAACTGAGCTACACTGGACCTACACATGAATCAGTCAGTGTGATTCTACTAGACATAAATCTGGTTTTATCTGATGCATGCTGTGAAGTTTTTAATTAATGGGTGTCTTGTCTACACAGGGTTGATTAACACTTCTTAGTGGGTTAATCGACTGTCTAATACTATGTGTTTAATGTAGGCTGATATAACCTCTATCAAGTTACAAGATACTGTAGCTGTGCTAATAATGGTGCTGGGTGCCGTTCATCAGCCGAATAATGTCGCCGTTCATCATTTACATTTTAGTCATTTAGCAGACGCTCTTATCCAGAGCAACTTACAGTTAGTGAGTGCATAATTTTCAAAAAAATGTCATACTGGCCCCCCGCGGGAATCGAACCCACAACCCTGACGTTGTAAGCGCCATGCTCTACCAATTGAGCTACAGGAGGCCTAATAATGGTGCTGGGTGCTGTTCATCAGCCTAATAATGTTGCTGGGTGCCGTTCATCAGCCTAATAACGGTGCTGGGTGCCGTTCATCAGCCTAATAACGGTGCTGGGTGATGTTCATCAGCCTAATAATGTTGCTGGGTGCCGTTCATCAGCCTAATAATGGTGCTGGGTGACGTTCATCAGCCTAATAATGGTGCTGGGTGCCGTTCATCAGCCTAATAATGATGCTGGGTGCTGTTCATCAGCCTAATAATGATGCTGGGTGCTGTTCATCAGCCTAATAATGATGCTGGGTGCTGTTCATCAGCCTAATAATGATGCTGGGTGCTGTCCATCAGCCTAATAATGGTGCTGGGTGCTGTTCATCAGCCTAATAATGGTGCTGGGTGCTGTTCGTCAGCCTAATAATGGTGCTGGGTGCGGTTCGTCAGCCTAATAATGATGCTGAGTGCTGTTCATCAGCCTAATAATGGTGCTGGCTGCTGTTCATCAGCCTAATAATGGTGCTGGGTGCTGTTCGTCAGCCTAATAATGGTGCTGGGTGCTGTTCATCAGCCTAATAATGGTGCTGGGTGCTGTTCATCAGCCTATTGCATTCATCTCTGTGGTACCTTATATACCTGGATTGTAGCAGACTCTCCCTACCCCACTCCACCCGTACAGGCTGTTTAAAATCATTGGCTGTGTGTGTGTGTGTGTGTGTGTGTGTGTGTGTGTGTGTGTGTGTGTGTGTGTGTGTGAGATGGGAGGTCAAGGACGGTCTTGAATGCCATGCCTCTGGCTGCTCCTGTTTGTACCCAAGTTATTTAAAGAGCTCATCTACCCTACCCTCCTACCACTCACCAATGCACGCACGCACGCACGCACGCACACAGACACACACACACACACACAGAAAAACACACTTTGTCCTGAAGCCTCCCGTCAGTGTGTCCTGACTTTCGACCTGCTGGATTAATGAATGAATCTCCTCTCTGTCTGGATCCCAGAGAGGGTTCTGAGCTGAGCACTGCCTCTCCTCTCCTCTCCTCTCCTCTCCTCTCCTCTCCTCTCCTCTCCTCTCCTCTCCTCTCCTCTCCTCTCCTCTCCTCTCCTCTCCTCTCCTCTCCTCTCCTCTCCTCTCCTCTCCTCTCCTCTCTCTCTCCTCTCCTCTCCTCTCTCTCCTCTCCTCTCCTCTCCTCTCCCTCTCCTCTCCTCTCCTCTCCTCTCCTCTCCTCTCCTCTCCTCTCCTCTCCTCTCCTCTCGCTGCCTGGTGGGCACAGAGATGGCAGCACTCACCCATTCATCAACAAGCCTATGGGGAGGGAAACATGGCGGAGAGAGAGGGAGAGGGTAGAAGTGAAGGAGAAGGAAAGGTGGAGGGAAGAGGGGGGAGGAGGGTGGGTATGTATGGGTGACAGACATCCTGAGGTGTTCACTGAGGTATGAGGGGTAGTAGGGTAAGGGTGTGGGAAGAGGAGGAGGGAAGAGGGTGTATTTAAAGATAGAAATGGGACAGCTCTCCATCTTTAAATGAATAACTCACCGTGGGGCTCTCCCATTGTTTCCCCCAAATAACATCACATTAATTTCCATTTCACTCGGGAGATTTTCAGAAAAGATGGATTACAATATCATAAAGTCTGCAAGGGTGAAGAGAGGGGAAGGGAGAGAGGAGGAAACTGAGGCCCGTAACCCTGCTGGGGGTTGAACTACGCTAATGAACAGAAACAGAGAAGAGACGTAAAGAAAGAGGGAAAAGAGGCAAACAGGCTGTCAGCCTTTGATCAGCACTGGCACTTGTCAAGGTAGGAAGCCATGTTGTTTCATGACATGCAGACTGATGTCAACTTTAACGATGGAGTGAGGCCAGGAAAGACAAACAGGGAAGTCCCTCTCTCTTTCCTCTGGGATGAGAGGACGAGTAGGGAGGGGGATGACGCAGATTTAGCAGCCCTCACTCCACCACAGAAAGATTGTGGCTGTTTTTCCTTTCATCTCCTCACACATTCACACATAGACAGAGAGAGAGGAGAGAGAGAGAAGATGGAGAGAGAATGAGAAAGAGAAAGAGAGAGATACGGTGCCTTCAGAAAGTACCCTTCACTTATTACACATTTTGTTGTGTTACAGCCTGAATTCAAAATGAATTAAATATATTTTTTTCTCTCAACCATCTACACACAATACCCCATAACCCTGTAGCTCAGTTGGTAGAGCATGGCGCTTGCAACGCCAGGGTTGTGGGTTCGTTTCCTACGGGGGGCCAGGATGAAAAATGTATGCACTCACTAACTGTAAGTCGCTCTGGATAAGAGCGTCTGCTAAATGACTAAAATGTAAAATAACGACAAAGTGAAAACGTTTTTAGAAATGTTAGCAAATTTATTGAAAGTGAAATACAGAAATATCTCATTTACATAAGTATTCACATCCCTGAGTCAATAAATGTTATAATCACGTTTGGCAGCGATTACAGCTGTGAGTCTCTAAGAGCTTTGCACACATGGATTATACAATATTTGCACATAAAAAATAAAATTATTCTTCAAGCTCTGTCAAGTTGGTTGTTGATCATTGCTAGACGACCATTTTCAAGTCTTGCCATAGATTTTCAAGCTGATTTATAGTAAGTCAAAACTGTAACTAGGCCACTCAGGAACATTCAATGTCGTCCTTGATGAGGATTTTTTATTTATTTAATCCATTTTAGAATAAGGCTGTAACATAACAAATTGTGGAAAAAGGGAAGGGGTCTGAATACTTTCCGAATGCACTGTGTTCGGTTTCTTTTTATCCTAAAAAACTCCCTAGTCCTTGCTGATGGCAAGCATACCCATAACATGATGCAGCCACCACCATGCTTGAAAATATGAAGAGTGATACTCAGTGATGTGTTGTGTTGGATTTGCCCCAAACATAACGTTTGTATTCAGGACATTAAGTTAATTTCTTTGCCACATTTTTTGCAGTTTTACTTTAATGCCTTATTGCAATCAGGATGCATGTTTTGGAATATTTTTATGCTGTACAGGCTTCGTTCTTTTCACTCTGTCAATTAGGTTAACATTGTGGTGTAATTACAATATTGTTGATCCATCCTCAGTTTTTCTCCTATCATAGCCATTAAACTCTGAAACTGTTTTAAAGTCACCATTGGCCTCATAGTGAAATCCCTGAGCGGTTTCCTTCCTCTCTGGCAACTGAGTTAGGAAGGACACCTGTATCTTTGTAGTGACTGGGTGTATTGATACACCATCCAAAGTGTAATTAATAACTTAACCATGCTCAAAGGGATATTTAATGTCTGCTTTTTTTTTATTAACCATCTACTAATAGGTGCCTTTCATTGCGAGGCATTGGAAAACCTCCCTGGTCTTTGTGGTTGAATCTGTGTTTGGAATTCACTGCTTGACTGAGGGATCTTATAGATAATTGTATGTGTGGGGTAGAGAGATGAAGTAGTCATTCAAAAATCATGCTAAACACTATTGTTGCACACAGAGTGAGTCCATGCAACTTATTATGTGACTTGTTAAGCAAATGTTTACTCCTGAACTTATTTCAGCTTGCAATAACAAAGGGGTTGTGTCACGATCGTCTGAAGAAGCGGACCAATACGCAGCGCGTGGAGTGAACATAATGACTTTATTAAATAAAGCAACCACGAAAAAACAACAAATGACGATAGTGAAGTCCTCTGTAACACTGACAGAAACATGGAACAAAAACCCACAAACAAACAGTGAAACACAACAGTTTAAATATGGCTCCCAATCAGAGATAACGAGCCGACAGCTGACACTCGTTACCTCCGATTGGGAGTCACACGACACCAATCAACGACCTAGAAATAGACACCCAGAACTCCCAACCTAGAAATAAACGTGACAGACATGCAAACATAAACAATCACCCAAAACCCAACAAAACAACATACACCCTGGCTCAAATACACAAGTCCTGGAGCCAGAGTGTGACAGTACTTCCCCTAAAGGTGCGAACTCCGGGCGCACCAGCATACAGTCTAGGGGAGGGTCTGGGTGGGCGTCTGTCCACGGTGGCGGTTCTGCCCCTGGTCGTGGTCCCCATCCCACCTTAGTCACCACCCGCTTCCCTAGCCTCCTCCACATGACCACCCCCAACTAAACCCCACTGGGTTAAGGGCGGCACCGGACTAAGGGGCAGCACCGGACTAAGGGGCAGTACCGGACTAAGGGCAGTACCGGACTAAGGGGCAGTACCAGGCTGAATGGCGGATACTGGCTGGACGGCTCTGGTGGCTCCTGGCTGGTCGGCTCTGGCGGATCCCGGCTGGGACGGCTCTGGCGGATCCCGGCTGGACGGCTCTGGCGGATCCCGGCTGGGACGGCTCTGGCGGATCCCCGGCTGGACGGCTCTGGCGGATCCCGGCTGGGACGGCTCTGGCGGATCCCGGCTGGACGGCACTGGCGGATCCCGGCTGGGACGGCTCTGGCGGGTCCTGGCTGGCGACTCTGGCGGATCCTGGCTGGACGGCTCTGGCGGATCCTGGCTGGACGGCTCTGGCGGATCCTGGCTGGACGGCTCTGGCGGATCCTGGCTGGCTGGCGGATCCTGGCTGGACAGCTCTGGCAGATCCTGGCTGGACGGCTCTGGCGGATCCTGGCTGGACGGCTCTGGTGGCTCCTGGCTGGTCGGCTCTGGCGGATCCCGGCTGGACGGCTCTGGCGGATCCCGGCTGGACGGCTCTGGCGGATCCCGGCTGGACGGCTCTGGCGGATCCTTGCTGGACGGCTCTGGCGGATCCTGGCTGGACGGCTCTGGCAGATCCTGGCTGGACGGCTCTGGCGGATCCTGGCTAGACGGCTCTGGCGGATCCTGGCTGGCTGACGGGTCTGGCTGCTCATGGCTGGCTGACGGATCTGGCTGCTCATGGCTGGCTGACGGATCTGGCTGCTCATGGCTAGCTGACGGATCTGGCTGCTCGCGGCTGGCTGACGGATCTGGCTGCTCATGGCTGGCTGACGGATCTGGCTGCTCATGGCTGGTTGACAGATCTGGCTGCTCGCGGCTGGCTGACAGATCTGGCTGCTCGCGGCTGGCTGACGGATCTGGCTGCTCATGGCTGGCTGACGGATCTGGCTGCTCATGGCTAGCTGACGGATCTGGCTGCTCATGGCGGGCTGACGGATCTGGCTGCTCATGGCTGGCTGACGGATCTGGCTGCTCATGGCTGGCTGACGGATCTGGCTGCTCATGGCTGGCTGACGGGTCTGGCTGCTCATGGCTGGCTGATGGTGCTGGCTGGGCGGCTAGCGGTGGAGGCGGACCCCAGCCTCGGATTGCAGTCATCACCTCCAGCAGGACGGCTCCCATCCGCATGAGCCGCTCCTGCCGGTCACGAACCCGAGCCTCCAGTCCAGCATAGGCTGCGTCGGCTCCTGCTGATTCCATAGCAGGTGTATGATTCTGTCTGGCGGAAGGCTCTAGCGGCTCCGGGTCTGGCGGACGGCTCTGAAGGAACAGGCCGGGCTGGGCTGGTGACGCACCCCGTAGGATACGTGCGTGGAGCAGGAACAGGCCGGTCCGTACCGGGAACACACACCACTGGCCTTAACTGGGGATCAGGAACGGGCCGGACCGGACTGGTAACACACTTCAGTCTCTCATGCCGTGCGACAACAACTTCCCTCCCTCTACTCGCCAATGGCTCCCGTAATCCGATAGCCTTCTCTCCACATCTCCCTGTGGCAGCCTCCTGCTGCCCAGGCGCCCAAGCCATGTGCCCCCCCAAAAAAATTTTTTGGGTAGTACTCCCGGGCTTCCAGCCTTGCCTCCGTGCTGCCTCCTCATATCGCCTCCTCTCGGCTTTAGCTGCCTCCAGCTCTTCACGAGGGAGGCGATATTCTCCCGGTTGTGCCCAAGGACCCTTACCATCCAGTATCTCCTCCCATGTCCATGAATCCTTTATGGGTGGATATAAATCCTGTGTAGGTGGATCCTGTTGCCGCTTGACACGCTGCTTGGTCCTTTTATGGTGGGTTTTTCTGTCACGATCGTCTGAAGAAGCGGACCAATACGCAGCGCGTGGAGTGAACATAATGACTTTATTAAATAAAGCAACCACGAAAAAACAACAAATGACGATAGTGAAGTCCTCTGTAACACTGACAGAAACATGGAACAAAAACCCACAAACAAACAGTGAAACACAACAGTTTAAATATGGCTCCCAATCAGAGATAACGAGCCGACAGCTGACACTCGTTACCTCCGATTGGGAGTCACACGACACCAATCAACGACCTAGAAATAGACACCCAGAACTCCCAACCTAGAAATAAACGTGACAGACATGCAAACATAAACAATCACCCAAAACCCAACAAAACAACATACACCCTGGCTCAAATACACAAGTCCTGGAGCCAGAGTGTGACAGGTTGAATACTTATTGACTCATGACATTATAGCTTTTCATTTGTAATTAATTTGTTAAAATTTCTAAAAACATAATTCCACTTTGACATTATGGGGTATTGTGTGTAGGCCAGTGACACAAAATATAAATGTAATCAATTTTAAATTCAGGCAGTAACACAACAAAATGTGGAAAAAGTCAGGGGGTGTGAATACTTTCTGAAGGAACTGTAGATAGAGAGAGAGAGGGGAAAGGAGCGAGAGAGCGAGAGAGAAGAGAGAGGTTTTCAGTACTCAGCAGCAGTACAGTTCATTTGCTCAGGATGTTTAGGTTCTCTACACAACAGAGGGTTATACTACATAGCAGGATAGAGGAGTTAGCGAGCTAACTTTGGTCAATTCTGAGTTCAATTGGGATAACCGTTGACAAGAAGGTTGCTCACCTTTTAGCAAAGTACATTTCTATGGCAACGAATCCTTCAGTGCTAACCTGCTCCGGATCATCACTAGTTACAACAGCCACAAAGTCATAAACCCCGCCTATTTCTTAAAGTGTAACATCGATAGGTTTAGGCTACTACGGCCTCACAACCGCAGACCACGTGTAACCAGCCAGCCCAGGACCTCCACATCCGGCTTCTTCACCTGCGGGATCGTCTGAGAACAGCCACCTGGACAGCTGATGAAACTGAGGAGTATTTCTGTCTGTAATAAAGCCCTTTTGTAGGGAAAAACTCATTCTGATTGGCTGGGCCAGCTCCCCAGTGGGTGGGCCTGGCTCCGAAGTGGGTGTGCCTATGCCCTCCCAGGCCCACCCATGGCTGCGCCCCTGCCCAGTCATGTGAAATCCATAGATTAGGGCCTAATGAATTTATTTCAATTGATTGATTTCCTAATATGAACTGTAACTCAGTAAAATCGTTGAAATTGTTGCATGTTGCGTTTATATTTTTGTTCAGTATATACAGTACGCAACACATTTTCCACCAACAGGTTTCTGTACCAATGCACCACACAACCAATAAACAAAGCTGCTTAAAATGTTTTACACAAGCAGTTTTTACGAGCTTGTTTTGGCTGTTCTGTAGCTTATTGTGTAGATGTTAGGGGCTGCTGGTGAACAATGATCGGCAGGCATAATCAAAGTGACACTGGACTAGCGCACTTGCCAGAGTCTTAAGGGTGTTGATAGCTAGGTTTCCATCCAATTGGCGACAGATTTTCATGTGAAAATTCTAAAATCTGCGTAAAAACAATATGCACATTTTCCCATCGGAGTTGTGTTTCCATCGTCTGTGCGTCAACCCTTCTCTTGAACAAAAGCGTGCTGACCTGGTAGCGACGAACCTACTGATTCTACTTGTAGAATTGCAATGCTCATCAGTGGCCAACAACTTGACTTTGAGCCAATCAGAGATGATGATCCGCACCAGACAGCACATCTCAGTAAATGTCGAACAGTCCCTTATTTCCCATCAAAGCCTACATTTGCAGGATAACGTTTTCTTCATTTAATTCATTTTGATTTCGGCAAAAATGAAAATGCACCACTGATTGCTGTTTCACCATTGTCTCAATGAAGGTCAAAAATAGTGGACTATAGAGGGAATAGGGTGCCATTTGGGATGCGTGTAGTAAGCCTCATAGCTAGAGATAAGAGTACAGCAACTAAATCATCTGTAATAGATTGATACTGTATTATTATAGGATGAGCTCTGTCAACAAGAATAATGGTGGTGTCAGTGATGATGTCCCTTTTGTATCTAATATCATAACCGCATTAATGAAATGAAATATTACCCTAAAGTCTCTCTTTTACTCTCATACCTCTCTCCCTCTCTTCCCTCTCTCCCTCTCTTCCGCTCTCCTCTCTCCCTCTCTTCCAACTCTCCCTCTCTCTGATCTTCTCGCTCCCTCCTTTGCTCTCTCTTATTCATGTCCTCCCTCCCTTCCTCCCTCCCTTCCTCCTGCTCTCTTTCTCTCTCTCCCTCTCCCTCTCCCTCTATCTCTCTCTCTCCCTCTCTCTCTCTCCCCCCTCTCTCTACCTCTCTTTCTCCCTCCCTCCATCCCTCCATCTCTCACACGCTGTGCTCCCATCTGTTTCAGGAACTTCAAAGACCTTCCAATCCCCCTGGTCTCTCTCCTTTTTAACTCTTTTATCGGCCTTTAATAAAGCCCCACTTCAAAAAGGAAAGACTTTCTCCCTCATTATCACTTCATTACTTTATTAAACTGCTATGCTAATATATTATAATAATGTATATTCGATATATGACATTTATATATTTTTTGAAGCGGGCCCAGTTGAATCGGGCTATTTTATTTATTTTATTATTTATGTATTATTATGAGGAAGGGTAGATGAAAGTGTGGATATGGAGGAGAGAGAGGAGAGGAGTAGTAGAAGAGTGTAGGAGTTGAGGACATGCATTCTAAAGTACAGGACCTCATCAGTGATGCACCCTGGGATGTCACTGTAGTGGTTGTGGTGCTTGATGTGGAGTGGGTGTCTCTGATGCGGCCTGTTGATGCTTCTCCAGTCTGTGTCATGAACTCTTTTATCTCTCTCCATCTCTCTCTGCTCTCTCTCCATCTCTATCTGCTCTCTCTCCATCTCTCTCTGCTCTCTCTCCATCTCTCTCTGCTCTCTCTCTCCATCTCTCTATCTCTCTCTGCTCTCTCTCCATCTCTCCATCTCTCTCTGCTCTCTCTATCTCTCTCTGCTCTCTCTCCATCTCTCCATCTCTCTCTGCTCTCTCTCCATCTCTCAATTTCTCTCTGCATCTCTCCATCTCTCATCCTCCCACTATGGATCTGTCATGGTCCTCTCATCTGCCGCCCTCACATCATGACCCTGGAGAGCCACGAGAGCTCTCTGGCTGACGTACACTGAATGTGTTTGTGTGTGTATGTGCATGTGTGTTCGTGTGTGTGTCCATGTGTGTGTGCTGTCGTTTTTTTCAAGTGTATGGGGGTGGAAGGTGTATAGGTACTTTATGTTTCATTGTCTGGAAAGTATTGGATTTGTCAGGTCTTTGACTTGTGCAATTCCTGGCTGTGTATTTTGTCTGTGTGTATGTGTGTCAGAATGTTTGATTCTGGTGTCACATCTCTCTCATACATTCCTCTGTTGAGTTTTGTTTTATGTGTCTCTCTCTACGCTGGCATCGGTTAACTCCAGCTTGCCTTTGATTGCAGCTTCAAATGCCGCCTGCCTGAGTGGTTTTCTCCACACGTTCTGGCACTCCCCCCTCCAGAGCTCTCTCCCAGCTAGCTCATTCTGGCCCCACCCCCTACCTCACTCTGTCCTTAACCACGGTACACCGTGCCCTCTGTGCGGCGTCTGTCTGCGAGACTGAGACAGGGCAGAACTCAACTTTGGCCTCCAGAAAGAGCCACAGGGATGGAGATCAATTGCCTGGCTACCCAGACTCCTTGCTCCGGCCAAACGCTACGCCACGCCCATGGACGTTCGTTTCTTCTCCGCAATGAGTCTGGATCTCCCCGACCCTTCACCGAATGCGGACTGGTTGGTTGGTCCAGAAACCGATGGGTTGGGCCAGAACCAGAACACATGTACAAGTGGCAGTTTGAAAATTCTTAATTGTCTTTGTACTCTGATTGGTTAGAGACAATCCAATCACTGATGTCTTTGTTTTGTACAACGCTCCTCGTGCCCCTCTTCACCACAAACGACTTCAATGATGGCAGTCTCAGACTAAAGTGCTCTACATGACCAAAAGTATGTGGACATCTCATTCCAAAATCATGGGCAATAATATGGAGTTGGTCCCTCCTTTGCTTCTATAACAGCCTCCACTCTTCTGGGAAGGCTTTCCACCAAATGTTGGAACATTGCTGCGGGGACTTGCTTCCATTCAGCCACAAGAGCATTAGTGAGGTCGGGCACAGTCGGCGTTCCAATTCATCCCAAAGGTGTTTGATGGGGTTGAGGTAAGGGGTCTGTGCAGGCCAGTCAAGTTCTTCCACACCGATCTCGACAAACCATTTCTGTATGGACCTCGATTTGTGCACGGGGGCATTGTAATGTTGAAACAGGAAAGGGCCTTCCCCAAACTGTTGCCACAAAGATGGAGATTTCCCTTCACTGGAACTAAGGGACCTAGCCCGAACCATGGAAAACAGCCCCAGACCATTATTCCTCCTCCACCAAACTTTACAGTTGGCACTATGCACTAGCTTTCTCCTGGCTACCGCCAAACCCAGATTCGTCTGTCGGACTGCCAGATGGTGAAGCGTGATTAATCACTGCAGAGAATGCGTTTCCACTGCTCCAGAGTCCAATGGCGGCGAGCTTTACACCACTCCAGCCGACACTTATGGTGATCTTAGGCTTGTGTGTGGCTGCTCGGCTATGGAAACCCATTTTATGAAGCTCCCAACGAACAGTTCTTGTGCTGACGTTGCTTCCAGAGGCAGTTTGGAACTCGGTAGTGAATGTTGCAACCGAGGACAGACGCGCTTCAGCATTTGGGAGTCCAGTTCTGTGAGCTTGTGTGGCCTACCACTTTGCGGCTGAGGCGTTGTTGCTCCTAGACGTTTCCACTTCACATTAACAGCAGTTACAGTTGACCGGGGCAGCTCTAGCAGGGCTGAAATTTGACGAACTGACTTGTTGGAAAGGTGGCATCCTATGACGGTGCCACCTTGAAAGTCACTGAGCTCTTCAGTAAGGCCATTCTACTGCAAATGTTTGTCTATGGAGATTGCATGGCTGAGTGCTCGGGTGTGGCTGAAATAGCCGAATCCACTAATTTGAAGGGGTGTCCACATACTGTTGTATATATAGTGTATGTAGCGAATGACAGAGCAGCTGAAAAATGTAGTGTGAGTCATCAGGCTAGGAGATCAATGGAGTCAATGCTGAAAGTCAATGCTGAAAGTCAGAGACAGCGATACAGCGGTAGAGAGAGAAAAGACAGAGCAGATAGATAGCCAGGCATACTGTGGGTGCATCCCAAATAGCACCCTATTCTCTCTATAGTGCACAACTGTAAATACAAAGGGAATATCTACTCTGAGTCAGTCAGTGTGGTTGGGGTGTTGATGCTGTGCTCTTGTCTTCACACCTCTCTCTCGCTACATGCGGACGTCCAACTGTTTGCCCACACGTTCATCATCCTGGCCCTCCTGTGTGTGTGTGTGTGCGTCCCTGTGTGTGTGTGTGCCTGTATGTGTGGCTGATAAGATATTGTGTAACAGATGGAGTAACCTAATACCTGTCTCATCTCTTCCTTTCCGCTGTTCCTCTCTGTCCGTCCACCCAGTGGCATGGCTGATGTGATGCTATCTGGGTCTTACCAGAATCCTCCCTGTCTTGTTCCAGGAATCAGCCCACCCCACCCTACCGGTCTGCCGGCACCTTTCCGTCCGGTAACCCTCTGGCCGCCTGTCTGTCCGGTAAACCTCTGGTCCGCCTGTCCATCCGGTAAACCTCTGGCTCCCTGTCCGTCTGGTAAACCTCTGGTCCCCTGTCAGTCTGGTAAACCTCTTGCCCCCTGTCTGTCCGGTAAACCTCTAGCCCCTTGTCCGTCTGGTAAACCTCTGGCCTCCTGTCTGTCCGGAAAACCTCTGGCCCCTTGTCCGTCTGGTAAACCTCTGGCCCCCTGTCCATCCGGTAAACCTCTGGGTTCCTGTCCGTCCGGTAAACCTCTGGCCCCTTGTCCGTCTGGTAAACCTCTGGCCCCTTGTCCGTCTGGTAAACCTCTGGCCCCCTGTCCATCCGGTAAACCTCTGGCCTTCTGTCTCTCCGGTAAATCTCTGGCCCCCTGTCTGTCCGGTAAACCTCTGGCCCCCTGTCCGTCCAGTAAACCTCTGGCCCCCTGTCTGTTCGGTAAACCTCTGGCCCCCTGTCTGTCCGGTAAACCTCTGGCCCCCTGTCTGTCCGGTAAACCTCTGGCCCCCTGTCTGTCCGGTAAACCTCTGGCCCCCTGTCTGTCCGGTAAACCTCTAGCCCCCTGTCTGTCCGGTAAACCTCTAGCCCCCATGCTCAAATAGACACAGACTCCCCTGGAATAAGACTTCCTCAGGTGGAGCAGTTAGTTCTCAGGTTACATAGACTATGGATGTGTCCAAATGGCACCCTATTCCCTATGTAGTGCACTACCTTTGAGCATGGCCCATAGGGCTCCGGTCAAAAGCAGTGCACTGTATAGGGAATAGGGTGCCATTTGGGATGCGGCCCATTTCAACCTTTTGGAGCCTGAATAAAATTAGCCCAGCCTGGAGCAGAGTAGCATCCCATCCAAAATCAATGGGATGCATCATACATAAGCACAGTAGCACACACATCGTTTATGTGTGATGTATAAAGTGGCAGACCATAGCTGTTAGGTATTCCCAGTGCTGTTTTAGGGGCTGATCCTGGATCCGTCCTGTTCTGTCACAGCACCCTAAATGGCATGCTATTCCCTATAAAGTGCAGTACTTTTGACCATGGCCCAGGGTGGTCAAAGGTAGTGCACTATGTAGGGAATTGTGTGGTCAAAAGTTAAATGAATAACGTGCCATTTCAGAGCCATCCCAGGTGCCCATCCCTCATCGTCGATCCGTCTCCTTGGCGATGCGTAGAGGTGATACTCCATCAGGGAAATTGATTAGTCTCATTGGCTGGCTAATTTATTGATGGTTGTCCTCTCCCTGGGATAATGAGTGTATTATTGATGGTTGTCCTCTGCCAGGGATAATGAGTGTATTATTGATGGTTGTCCTCTCCCAGGGATAATGAGTGTATTATTGATGGTTGTCCTCTCCCAGGGATAATGTGTATTATTGATGATCGTCCTCTCCCAGGGATAATGTGTATTATTGATGATCGTCCTCTCCCAGGGATAATGTGTATTATTGATGATCGTCCTCTCCCAGGGATAATGAGTGTATTATTGATGATCGTCCTCTCCCAGGGATAATGTGTATGGCCCTTCAGTGATTGATGTGTTGGCGGGCCGATAGAGGGAGCCCTCTCTGTCTGCATTCCTCCTCAATGTAGAACCTGACCTGTTATGAGTCACACAGTCACATGGTTTTGTCCCAAATGGCACCCTATTTCCTATGTAGTGTACTACTTTTGACCAGAGCCCTATGGGTCCTGGTCAAAAGTAGTGTGCTATATAGGTAATGGAGTGGTATTTGGGATATAGCCACAGTCACACCATTGACCGATGTGAGGAGAATGGAGACTGGTGGGATGTTGTGACTGACATCCTAAGTACAGTACCAGTCAAAAGTTTTAGAACACCTACTCATTCAATGGTTTTTCTTTATTTTTACTATTTTCTACATTGTAGAATAATAGTGAAGACATCAAAACTATGAAATAACACTTATGGAATCATGTAGTAACCAAAAAAGTGTTAAACAAATCAAAGTATATTTTACATTTGACATTTTAGTCATTTAGCAGATGCTCTTATCCAGAGCGACTTACAGTTAGTGAGTGCATACATTTTTCATACTTATTTTAAATTTGAGATTCTTGAAATAGCCACCCTTTGCCTTCATGACAGCTTTGCACACTCTTGGCATTCTCTCAACCAACTTCCTGAGGTATGTGTCACATCCATATGTGTTATTTCATAGTTGTGATGTCTTCACTATTATTCTACATTGTAGAAAATAGTAAAAATAAAGAAAAACAAGTAGGTGTGTCCAAACTTTTGACTGGTAGTGTACGTCCTACCATGCAGGCACGTGAATATGGAGGCTATAAGGCTGATACTGCTGCAGACAGGCACGTTAATATGGAGGCTATAAGGCTGATACTGCTGCAGACAGGCACGTTAATATGGAGGCTATAAGGCTGATACTGCTGCAGACAGGCACGTTAATATGGAGGCTATAAGGCTGATACTGCTGCAGACAGGCACGTTAATATGGAGGCTATAAGGCTGATACTGCTGCAGACAGGCACGTTAATATGGAGGCTATAAGGCTGATACTGCTGCAGACAGGCACGTTAATATGGAGGCTATAAGGCTGATACTGCTGCAGACAGGCACGTTAATATGGAGGCTATAAGGCTGATACTGCTGCAGACAGGCACGTTAATATGGAGGCTATAAGGATGATACTGCTGCAGACAGGCACGTTAATATGGAGGCTATAAGGCTGATACTGCTGCAGACAGGCACGTTAATATGGAGGCTATAAGGCTGGAGGAGGAGGAGAGAGGATGGAGGAGGAGGGAGGAGGAGAGATGGAGGAGGAGGGAGGTTAAGGGAGGAGAAGAGATGAGGGAGGAGGAGAGATGGAGGTTAAGGGAGGAGAAGAGATGAGGGAGGAGGAGAGATGGAGGAGGAGGGAGGAAAAGGGAGGAGAAGAGATGAGGGAGGGGGAAGGAGGAGGAGAGATGAGGGAGGAGGAGGAGGATAGATGAGGAGGGAGGAGGAGAGATGATGGAGGGGGAAGGAGGAGGAGAGAGGAGAGAGGAGGAGGAAGGAGGAAGGAGGAGGAGGAAGGATGGAGGAGGAAGGAGGAGGAGAGAGGAAAGATGAGGGATGCCTAGGATGTCTTTGTGTCTGTGTCTAGGGAGACATGTCTGTTGTAACTACTACTACTACTACTACTACTACTACTACTACTACTACTACTACTACTACTACTACTACTACTACTACTCTCTAGAGAGAGCCACCACCATGTCTGTATATGAGTCTATAGCATCATGGGCCCAGTCTGCGTCCAACTGGCACCCTATTCCTTAGATAGTGCACCTTTCGACCAGGGCCCATAGGCCCACATATAGTAAGCAGTTCACTAAATAGGGAATAGGGTCCCTGACACACAGCCCCTCTCCCTCCATTAGAGGTCACCTGATCCCACCCAACCCTCCAGGCCTTAGCCTGCTGAGAGGACACCTGAGACCACCCAACCCTCCAGGCCCTAGCCTGCTGAGAGGACACCTGATCCCACCCAATCATCCAGGCCCTGGCCTGCTGAGAGGACACCTGATCCCACCCAACCCTCCAGGCCCTAGCCTGCTGAGAGGACACCTGATCCCACCCAACCCTCCAGGCCCTGGCCTGCTGAGAGGACACCTGATCCCACTCAACCCTCCAGGCCCTAGCCTGCTGAGAGGACACCTGATCCCACCCAACCCTCCAGGCCCTAGCCTGCTGAGAGGACACCTGATCCCACCCAACCCCTCCAGGCCCTAGCCTGCTGAGAGGACACCTGATCCCACCCAACCCTCCAGGCCCTAGCCTGCTGAGAGGACACCTGATCCCACCCAACCCTCCAGGCCCTAGCCTGCTGAGAGGACACCTGATCCCACCCAACCCTCCAGGCCCTAGCCTGCTGAGAGGACACTTGATCCCACCCAACCCTCCAGGCCCTAGCCTGCTGAGAGGACACCTGATCCCACCCAACCCTCCAGGCCCTGGCCTGTTGAGAGGACACCTGATCCCACCCAACTCTCCAGGCCCTGACCTGCTGAGAGGACACCTGGTCCCACCCAACCCTCCAGGCCCTGGCCTGCTGAGAGGACACCTGATCCCACCCAACCCTCCAGGCCCTGGCCTGCTGAGAGGACACCTGATCCCACCCAACCCTCCCGGCCCTAGCCTGCTGAGAGAAAACTTGATCCCACCCAACCCTCCAGGCCCTAGCCTGCTGAGAGGACACTTGATCCCACCCAACCCTCCAGGCCCTAGCCTGCTGAGAGGACACTTGATCCCACCCAACCCTCCAGGCCCTAGTCTGCTGAGAGGAAACTTGATCCCACCCAACCCTCCAGGCCCTAGCCTGCTGAGAGGACACTTGATCCCACCCAACCCTCCAGGCCCTAGACTGCTGAGAGGAAACTTGATCCCACCCAACCCTCCAGGTCCTGGCCTGCTGAGAGGGAGTGTCACGGTTTCGGCCGAGGCGGCTCCTCCTCCTTGTTCGGGCAGGTTTCGCCGGTCGTCGTCTCCGGAGTACTAGCTGCCACCGCTCTATGTTTCTTGTTTGATTGGTTTTGTCTGTTAGTCACACCTGTTTTGTGTTATGTCTCATTTAGCACCCTATTTAGTTTCCTTGTTGATAGTTTAGTGTTGTGTGTAATTGGTCGTGTCGTGTTGTTGCGCTACCCGTGTCGGTACGCTATTTTCATAGCTTCCTCCTTGTGTTTAGGAGAGTATTTTCGCACCTGTGTGTGCGCTCGCTTATTTACGCCTGTGTGCGTCCTTTTGCCTCCGGGCTGTTTGGATTATTTTTGTGTGCTCTAGTAAAGTCTTGTTGGACTTATCCTCTGCTTCCTGCGCCTGATTCTACACCACACCAATCCACAGCAACGTGACAGAATTACACACCACACATGGAATCAGCAGGAGCACCCATCGACATCATGGAGGAGTGTCTCCTTGGTCAAGAGCACCGAATCAACCAGATCGGGCACGCCTTGGAGGGCGTCATGGACACCCTTCGTCGATGGGAAACCAGCGGGGTTCCCACAGCCCCACCTATCGCACCATCACCACCGGACAGCCAGCCCGTCCATCGACCGGAACCCAGTGGGATTCGGCTCTCGCTCCCGAGGGCGTACGACGGCACCGCTGCCGGGTGTCAGGGGTTCCTCTTACAAGTGGAGCTCTACCTTGCCACCATACACCCGGCGCCCTCGGGATACGAGAGCGTTTCCGCCCTCATCTCCTGTCTCACCGGCAAGGCGTTGGAGTGGGCCAACGCCGAATGGAGGGGAATAGACGCCGCCACAGTCACCTATGCGGAGTTCTCCCGCCGCTTCCGTGCAGTCTTCGACCATCCACCAGAGGGAAGGCGGCGGGGGGAGCGTCTATTCCACCTCCGACAGGGGATGAGGAGCGCTCAAGAGTTTGCGCTGGAGTTCCGGACTCTAGCGGCTGATGCTGGGTGGAATGAGAGGGCCCTCATAGACCACTTTAGATGTAGCCTTCGGGAGGACCTCCGCAGGGAGTTAGCATGCAGGGACACTACACTAACATTTGACCAGCTGGTGGACATGGCCATTCGACTGGACACCCTGCTTGCGACCCGCGGGACGTCCCAGGTGGGGGCCTCCCATTCCACCCTCCAGCGCCTCCGAGCAGAGTCCGATGGAGCTTGGAGGTGCTGGCGCTAGAGGGAGAAGAGGTAGGAGCCCGAGGGGGGCAGTCTCCTGCACCAAGTGTGGCCGCGGAGGGCACACCGCTGCTAGGTGCTGGGGAGGGTCCCCTGGTGAGGGAGATGGCAGGTCATACAGTGGGGAGTCCTCCCAGGTGAGTAGGCGCCCTACTTACCCAGAGCTTTCTGTCGTACACATTACATTACCTGTTTGTTTCCCACAGGTTGCACCTCGTTCCCAGCATAAGGCGCTAGTCGATTCAGGCGCAGCTGGGAATTTTGTAGATCGGAAATTCTGTGTTAAGTTAGGGATTCCCCTCCTTCCAGTCGAAAAGCCCTTTCCTGTACATGCCTTAGATAGTCGGTCCGTTAGGATCTGGGTTGATTGGGGAGGTCACAGCGCCACTTAGGATGATGACGCAGGGGGTCATGAGGAGACGATTCAACTCTATCTGATCGACTCTCCCTGCGTATCCGGTGGTACTGGGGCTTCCCTGGTTGATTACCCATGATCCTACTATTTCGTGGCGAGAGAAGGCTCTTAAAGGGTGGTCTGCTCAGTGTGAGGGGTTATGTCTGGGTGTTTCCGTGGGGGCGACCTCGGTGGAGAGTCCGAACCAGATGCCAGCACTGCACATTCCTCCTGAGTATGAGGATTTGGCGCTCGTGTTTAGTAAGACCAGAGCGGCACGGTTGCCACCTCATAGACAGGGGGATTGTGCGATAGACCTCCAGACAGGAGCCGCGCTTCCGCGGAGCCATGTGTATCCTTTGTCACAGGAGGAGAAAAGGGCAATGGAAACTTACATTGCCGAGTCTCTGAGACAGGGATACATACCGGTCCCTCCACTTCTCCCGCGTCCTCAAGCTTCTTTTTTGTGAAGAAAAAGGATGGAGGTTTGCGTCCGTGTATTGATTACCGCGGTCTCAATCAGGTAACTGTGAAATATAGTTATCCACTCCCGCTGATTGGGACCATGACGGAGTCATTACACGGGGCACGGTTCTTCACAAAATTGGACCTCAGGAGCGCGTATAACTTGGTGCGCATTAGGGAGGCGATGAGTGGAAGACAGCATTTAGTACTACCTCCGGCCATTACGAGTATCTCGTCATGCCATATGGGTTAATGAATGCTCCATCAGTCTTCCAATCGTTTGTAGATGAAATTTTCCGGGACATGCAGGCGCAGGGAGTAGTGGTGTACATAGATGATATTCTTGTGTACAGTTCTACTCGGGCCGAGCATGTAGCCCTGGTGCGCAGGGTATTGAGGAGACTGTTGGAGCATGACCTGTATGTCAAAGCTGAGAAATGTCTGTTCTTTCAGGAGTCAGTTTCCTTTTTGGGTTACCAGTTGTCTGCGTCAGGGGTGAGAATGGAGGTGGACCGAGTGGCAGCCGTGCGTAATTGGCAAACCCCAACTACGGTTAAAGAGGTGCAGCGGTTCTTGGGTTTTGCGAATTACTACCGGAGGTTTATCCGGGGGTTTTGGACAGGTGGCAGCTCCCATAACGTCTCTTCTGAAGGGGGGGTCCGGTGCGCTTGCAGTGGTCGGCTGAGGCGGACAGGGCCTTTGGGAGACTGAAGGACCTGTTTACCTCGGCTCCGGTGTTGGCGCACCCGGATCCCACTTTACCCTTCCAAGTTGAGGTGGACGCGTCTGAGGCCGGTATCGGGGCAGTTCTTTCTCAACGATCCGGTACACCACCTAAGCTCCGCCCCTGTGCTTTTTATTCTAAGAAGCTCAGTCCGGCGGAGCGGAATTATGACGTAGGGGACAGGGAGCTGTTAGCCGTAGTACAGGCCCTAAAGGTGTGGAGGCATTGGCTTGAGGGGGCTCAGCACCCTTTCCTCATTCTGACCGACCATCGTAACCTGGAATACATTCGGGCAGCTAGGAGACTGAATCCTCGCCAGGCTCGATGGACTATGTTTCTCGCCCGGTTTGTGTTCAAGATCACTTACATCCCTGGGTCCCAGAACGGGAAGGCAGATGCTCTGTCCCGTCGGTATGACACGGAGGAGAGGTGCGTGGAGTCCATTCCCATACTACCGGAGTCTTGTCTGGTGGCACCGGTGGTGTGGGAGGTCGATGCGGAGATCGAGCGGGCGGTTACGCACCGACCCTAGTCCTCCACAGTGTCCGGTGGGTCGGGCGTACGTCCCGCTCGAGGTCCGGGATCGGCTGATTTATTGGGCTCACACGTCCCCCTCCTCTGGACATCCAGGTATTGGCCGGACAGTGCACTGCCTTAGTACGAAGTACTGGTGGCCAACGTTAGCCAGGGATGTGAGGGTTTATGTCTCCTCCTGCTCAGTGTGTGCCCAGTGTAAGGCGCCCAGACACTTGCCCAGGGGTAAATTACAGCCCCTGCCCGTTCCACAACGACCCTGGTCTCACCTCTCGGTGGATTTTGTTACCGATCTTCCCTCCTCACAGGGGAATACCACCATCCTGGTCGTTGTGGATCGGTTCTCGAAGGCCTGTCGTCTCCTTCCCATGCCGGGTCTTCCTACTGCCCTACAGACCGCTGAGGCTCTATTTACTCACGTCTTCCGGCATTACGGGGTGCCCGAGGATATAGTGTCCGATCGAGGCCCCCAGTTTACCTCCAGAGTCTGGAGAGCATTTATGGAACGTTTGGGGGTCTCGGTGAGCCTTACCTCGGGTTACCACCCGGAGAGTAATGGGCAGGTCGAACGAGTCAACCAGGATGTGGGTAGGTTTCTGAGGTCATACTGTCAGGGCCGGCCGGAGGAGTGGGCGAGATATGTGCCCTGGGCCGAGATGGCACAGAACTCTCTCCGCCACTCCTCCACGAGACTAACCCCTTTCCAGTGTGTGTTAGGGTACCAGCCGGTTCTGGCACCGTGGCATGAGAGCCAGATCGAGGCCCCCGCTGTGGATGAGTGGGTGCGGCGCTCGGAGGAGAACGTGGAACGCTGCACACGTCCATCTGCAGCGTGCCATACGTCGACAGAAGACGAGCGCCGACCTACACCGCAGTGAGGGGCCAGTGTACGCACCTGGAGATCGAGTCTGGCTCTCAACCAGAAACCTGCCCCTCCGCCTGCCCTGCCGGAAGCTGGGTCGGCGGTTTGTGGGGGCCTTTTAAAGTCCTGAGGAGATTGAACGAGGTGTGTTACAGGTTAGAACTACCTATTGATTACAAGAATATTAACCCCTCGTTCCATGTGTCTCTCCTCAGGCCGGTGGTAGCTGGTCCACTCCAGGACTTTGAGATTGAGGAGACTCCTCCGCCCCCGTTGGACATCGAGGGGGCTCCGGCGTACACTGTTCGGACCATCCTGGATTCGAGACGCCGGATGGGGGTCTCCAATATCTCGTGGAGTGGGAGGGTGCAGTCCGGAGGAGCGGTGCTGGGTGCCGAGGAGGGACATTCTGGATCCGTCCCTGATGACCGAATTCCATCGTGGTCATCCTACGCGCCCTGCTCCGCGTCCTCCTGGTCGTCCCCGAGGCCGGAGGCGGCGCGCGGCTGGAGGCGGCGCGCGGCTGGAGGCGGCGCGCGGCTGGAGCCGCGCGTCAGGGGGGGGGGTACTGTCACGGTTTCGGCCGAGGCGGCTCCTCCTCCTTGTTCGGGCAGGTTTCGCCGGTCGTCGTCTCCGGAGTACTAGCTGCCACCGCTCTATGTTTCTTGTTTGATTGGTTTTGTCTGTTAGTCACACCTGTTTTGTGTTATGTCTCATTTAGCACCCTATTTAGTTTCCTTGTTGTTAGTTTAGTGTTGTGTGTAATTGGTCGTGTCGTGTTGTTGCGCTACCCGTGTCGGTACGCTATTTTCATAGCTTCCTCCTTGTGTTTAGGAGAGTATTTTCGCACCTGTGTGTGCGCTCGCTTATTTACGCCTGTGTGCGTCCTTTTGCCTCCGGGCTGTTTGGATTATTTTTGTGTGCTCTAGTAAAGTCTTGTTGGACTTATCCTCTGCTTCCTGCGCCTGATTCTACACCACACCAATCCTCAGCAACGTGACAGGGAGAGAGCAGAGAGGAGCGGGCCCAGGAAATGGCTCCATAATGGTTATTAGACTGAGCTCTGTGACCCCCATGTACTTAGAGCCTTTATAAAGAGCTCCAGCTCTCTTTGAGCCATTATAAAGTAGCTTGCTCTACTACGGTCTGTAAGCGATACAGCAGGTTGCATCTGATTTACATGGTTGACTTTATGAAGATGTCTGGCCTTAAGAGGCTTTAACAGAACTTGAGGAGGCAGAAGGAAGTAGAAGGACTTTATAAAGATGTCTGGCTTTTACTTTACTTCACATATTCTCTATTGTTCTCATTTGGTGTAAATGAAATAGTGTATTTGTGTGAGCATTGTGCGCTTCAGTGTGTGTACGTGTGTGTGTACGTGTGTGTGTACGTGTGTGTGTACATGTGTGTGTTTACGTGTGTACGTGTGTGTATGTACGTGTGTGTGTGTGTATGTATGTGTGTAACGTGTGCCCCTTCCTGGCAGCCTGACTGGCATTCAGCACGTCTGTCTTCTCATTGGTCATTGGGAAGTACATCTCAGGCACAGCAGAACAACCCAACTCAAAACTCTAATATGAGGCACACCAACACAACCCTATCCCTCTCTCCAACCACATGCATACCCTCATTTGGAGAAGGAACGGAACGCAGACTGAGAGGAAACACAGTGTGAGCTATTGCAGTATATCTCTGCTGTGTAGAGGGCCATTGCCTAAATACATTAAAAATAACACACATGTCAAAAATATTGTGATGTTCAGACACTCATGGTAACCAATCATTATCCACTCATGGTAACCAATCATTATCCACTCATGGTAACCAATCATTATCCACTCATGGTAACCAATCATTATCTAAGTTCCCTCTCAGTTCACTGGTGTGAATTAGGGTGCATAGTAAGTTTTCAGGCAGTCACTTCAAAAAGTAACTAGTTGATTATTTGTGAAACAAAACCTGTTCTCCAGTACCCTGGGCTTATCACCTGCCCAAGACCTGTTCTCCAGTACCCTGGGCTTATCACCTGACCAAAACCTGTTCTCCAGTACCCTGGGCTTATCATCTACCCAAAACCTGTTCTCCAGTACCCTGGGCTTATCACCTGCCCAAGACCTGTTCTCCAGTACCCTGGGTTTATCACCTGCCCAAGACCTGTTCTCCAGTACCCTGGGTTTATCACCTGCCCAAGACCTGTTCTCCAGTACCCTGGGCTTATCACCTGCCCAAGACCTGTTCTCCAGTACCCTGGGTTTATCACCTGCCCAAGACCTGTTCTCCAGTACCCTGGGCTTATCACCTGCCCAAGACCTGTTCTCCAGTACCCTGGGCTTATCACCTGCCCAAATGCTCCAGCTCAGTGGTTGTGTCACAAAAGGCACCCTGTTCCCTAATAGGTCACTACTTTTGACCAGAGCCCAATGAGCCCTGGGCCCTGGTCAAAAGTAGTGCACTATAAAGGGGTGCCATTTAGGATGCAGGAAGTGACTCCCAGCCAGATCCCCTGCCTAGAGCAGTAATAGAACCCTAAAACCTCTCTCCATTCTCCTTTGTTGTTGTCTCTCCCTGCCATCTTCCTCTGGGCGGGGGGCGTGGGAGATGGAGACTGTGCCTCTTTGCCACAATGTTGATAAGACTTCACTTAGTGCCTTGAAACACCTCTGATTATTTCCCTGCCTCACGTCGACCGCACCCTCCCTTCCTCCTGCCTGCTCTATGCCTTTCTCTTCCAGACATCTACAAGGCAATACAGTCCGCTGGGTCTAGGTTGGCAGCTCAAATCAGGATTAATGGGATGCTTTTAAGTGGCTAAGACTCTTGAAATGTGCTCTTTTGTAGTGTCAGAAAGGTCAAACCCCAAATCGTGGTTTTCATCTGATGTGGAGGCTTTGAATTGCTTAGTGTACAAGCCTCTGTCTTCAGCGGATGATAACACAAAGGTGTGTGTGTGTGGGTGCGTGTGCGTGTGTGTGGGTGCGTGTGCGTGTGTGTGTGTTTGAGTGTGTGTGTGGGAAACATTTCCTCTGAGTGTGTTTGTAAAAGAGAGAGTGTTTTACAGTGATTGTGAATGTTTTTTGGTTTGTTTTTATTGATGTGTTCACTAGAAATGAGTTTTAAAGCTGCACTTTTATCTAACATTCTCTCCCCCTTCCTCTCTCTCTCCTTCTCTGTCACCGCCCCCTCCCCTCCCCCTCTATCTACCAGAGGCCTTTGAGTTGGTGTTGCGTCTTGGCCGTAACTCGACCCTGCTGGTGCTGAAGGCGGAGTTCCCAGGGCTGGGGGGCGGGGCCCAGGGGGCGGTGGGTCAGCTCTTCCTGGATGTGTCTCTCTACATCCTGGGCTCAGACTCCAGCGTGGAACACATGGTCCAGGCCTTCTTCACCCGCCTCTTCCCCTTGACCTACCGACGCCTGCTGGGGGGTGGCGCAGCACCCATATCTGAGGAATGCCTGCGGGGGGCGTGGAAGGACTCCATAGCGTTCGGCCCCTACCCTAAACTCATGATGACTCGTTTGTCACGCTCCCTCCTGGCCACGCGCGTCTTCCTGCAGGCGCTGAACCTGGGCATTGAGGTGGTCAACACCACTGACCACCTGCGCCCGGGGAGGGACTGTGGGCGCGCCCTGCTAAGGCTGTGGTACTGCCCACACTGCCAGGGCCTGCTGGGGGCCCCGGCCTGTAAAGGGTTTTGCCAGGCTGTGATGGCAGGGTGCCTGGGGGGCGCATCAGAGATACAGCCCCACTGGAGGGGGTACGTGGAGGGGCTAGGGAAGTTGGCGGGGGCCATGAGGGGGGAGCATGACATGGAGGCTGTGATAATGAGGTTACATGTGCTGATCAGACTGGCCCTCAGACACGCTGTCAATGCACGCCCCCGCCTACACGCACTGGTGAGTAACAAGCAAACATACGCTCGCACGCACACACTGAGCTGCCACCTCATCTATAACACCTACAGCCACCTGAACGGACGAGTCCCTCACAGACACACTAACAGCCATATCAACATGCTGAGTCCCTCACCGACACACTAACAGCCATATCAACATGCTGAGTCCCTCACAGACACACTGACAGCCATATCAACATGCTGAGTCCCTCACCGACACACTAACAGCCATATCAACATGCTGAGTCCCTCAC
The DNA here is from genome assembly GCF_020615455.1 of Coregonus clupeaformis. NCBI lineage: Eukaryota > Metazoa > Chordata > Actinopteri > Salmoniformes > Salmonidae > Coregonus > Coregonus clupeaformis. The sequence continues at coordinate 10,212,281 of NC_059193.1, forward strand.
AGACACACTAACAGCCATATCAACATGCTGAGTCCCTCACCGACACACTAACAGCCATATCAACATGCTGAGTCCCTCACAGACACACTGACAGCCATATCAACATGCTTTGTCCCTCACAGACACACTAACAGCCATATCAACATGCTGAGTCCCTCACAGACACACTAACAGCCATATCAACATGCTGAGTCGCTCACAGACACACTAACAGCCATATCAACATGCTGAGTCCCTCTGACACACTAACAGCCATATCAACATGCTGAGTCCCTCTAAGACACACTAACAGCCATATCAACATTCTTAGTCCCTCACAGACACACTAACAGCCATATCAACATGCTGAGTCCCTCACAGACACACTAACAGCCATATCAACATGCTGAGTCCCTCTGACACACTAACAGCCATATCAACATGCTGAGTCCCTCTAAGACACACTAACAGCCATATCAACATTCTTAGTCCCTCACAGACACACTAACAGCCATATCAACATGCTGAGTCCCTCACAGACACACTAACAGCCATATCAACATGCTGAGTCCCTCACAGACACACTAACAGCCATATCAACATGCTGAGTCCCTCACAGACACACTAACAGCCATATCAACATGCTGAGTCCCTCTGACACACTAACAGCCATATCAACATGCTGAGTCGCTCACTTTTTTATTTTATTTTTATTTCACCTTTATTTAACCAGGTAAGCCAGTTGAGAACAGGTTCTCATTTACAACTGCGACCTGGCCAAGATAAAGCAAAGTAGTGCAATAAAAACAACACAGAGTTACATATGGGGTAAAGAAAAAAACATAAAGTCAGAAAATACAACAGAAAATATATATACAGTGTGTGCAAATGTAGCAAGTTATGGAGGTAAGGCAATAAATGGGCTATAGTGCAGAATAATTACAATAGTATTAACACTGGCATGCTAGATGTGCAAGAGATTATGTGCAAATAGAGATACTGGGGTGCAAAAGAGCAAATTAAATAACAATATAGGGATGAGGTAGTTGGGTGGGCTAATTTCAGATGGGCTGTGTACAGGTGCAGTGATCGGTAAGGTGCTCTGACAACTGATGCTTAAAGTTATTGGGGGAGATAAGAGTCTCCAGCTTCAGAGATTTTTGCAATTCGTTCCAGTCATTGGCAGCAGAGAACTGGAAGGAATGGCGGCCAAAGGAGGTGTTGGCTTTGGGAATGACCAGTGAGATATACCTGCTGGAGCGCAGACTACGGGTGGGTGCTGCTATGGTGACCAATGAGCTAAGATAGGGCGGGGATTTGCCTAGCAGTGATTTATAGATGGCCTGGAGCCAGTGGGTTTGACGACGGCAACATGTAGTGAGGACCAGCCAACAAGAGCGTACAGGTCACAGTGGTGGGTAGTGTATGGGGCTTTGGAGACAAAACGGATGGCACTGTGATAGACTACATCCAATTTGCTGAGTAGAGTGTTGGAGGCTATTTTGTAAATGACATCGCCGAAGTCAAGGATCGGTAGGATAGTCAGTTTTACGAGGGCATGTTTGGCAGCATGAGTGAAGGAGGCTTTGTTGCGAAATAGGAAGCCGATTCTAGATTTAACTTTGGATTGGAGATTCTTTATGTGAGTCTGGAAGTTGAGTTTACAGTCTAACCAGACACCTAGATATTTGTAGTTGTCCACATACTCTAGGTCAGACCCGTCGAGAGTGGTGATTCTAGTCGGGTGGGCGGGTGCTAGCAGCGTTCGATTGAAAAGCATGCATTTAGTTTTACTAGTGTTTAAGAGCAGTTGAAGGCTACTGAAGGATTGTTGTATGGCATTGAAGCTCGTTTGGAGGTTTGTTAACACAGTGTCCAATGAAGGGCCAGATGTATACAAAATGGTGTCGTCTGCGTAGAGGTGGATCTGAGAGTCACCAGCAGCAAGAGCGACATCATTGATATACACGGAGAAAAGTGTCGGCCCAAGAATTGAACCCTGTGGCACCCCCCATAGAGACTGCCATAGGTCCAGACAACAGGCCCTCCGATTTGACACACTGAACTCTATCTGAGAAGTAGTTGGTGAACCAGGCGAGGCAGTCATTTGAGAAACCAAGGCTATTTAGTCTGCCAATAAGAATGCGGTGGTTGACAGAGTCGAAAGCCTTGGCCAGGTCGATGAAGACGGCTGCACAGTACTGTCTATTATCAATCGCGGTTATAATATCGTTTAGGACCTTGAGCGTGGCTGAAGTGCACCCGTGACCAGCTCGAAACCGGATTGCATAGCGGAGAAGGTACGGTGGTATTCGAAATGGTCGATGATCTGTTTGTTAACTTGGCTTTCGAATACTTTCGAAAGGCAGGGCAGGATGGATATAGGTCTGTAGCAGTTTGGATCTAGAGTGTCACCCCCTTTGAAGAGGGGGATGACCGCGGCAGCTTTCCAATCTCTGGGGATCTCAGACGTTATGAAAGAGAGGTTGAACAGACTAGTAATAGGGGTTGCGACAATTTCGGCGGCTAGTTTTAGGAAGAAAGGGTCCAGATTGTCTAGCCCAGCTGATTTGTAGGGGTCCAGATTTTGCAGCGCTTTCAAAACATCAACTGTCTGAATTTGTGTGAAGGAGAAGCGGGGGGCATGGGCAAGTTGCAGCAGAGGGTGCAGAGTTGGTGGCCGGGTTAGTGGTAGCCAGATGGAAAGCATGGCCAGCTGTAGCAAAATGCTTGTTGAAATTCTCGATTATTGTAGATTTATCGGTGGTGATAGTGTTTCCTAGCCTCAGTGCAGTGGGCAGCTGGGAGGAAGTGCTCTTATTCTCCATGGACTTTACAGTGTCCCAAAACTTTTTGGAGTTAGTGCTACAGGATGCAAATTTCTGCTTGAAAAAGTTAGCCTTTGCTTTCCTGACTGCTTGTGTATATTGGTTCCTAACTTCCCTGAAAAGTTGCATATCGCGGGGCTATTTGATGCTAATGCTGTACGCCACAGGATGTTTTTGTGCTGGTCAAGGGCAGTCAAGTCTGAGGAGAACCAGGGGCTATATCGGTTCTTAGTTCTGTATTTTTGAATGGGGCATGTTTATTTAAGATTGAGAGGAAATTACTTTTAAGGAACAACCAGGCATCCTCTACTGACGGAATGAGATCTATATCCATCCAGGATACCTGGGCCAGGTCAATTAGGAAGGCCTCCTCGCTAAAGTGTTTTAGGGAGCGTTTGACAGTGATGAGGGGTGGTCGTTTGACCGCGGACCCGTTACGGACGCAGGCAATAAGGCAGTGATCGCTGAGATCCTGGTTGAAGACAGCTGAGGTGTATTTAGAGGGTATATTAGTCAGGATGATATCTATGAGGGTACCCATGTTTAAGGATTTAGGGTTGTACCTGGTAGGTTCGTTGATAATTTGCGTGAGGTTGAGGGCATCTAGCTTGGATTGTAGGATGGCTGGGGTATTAAGCATATCCCAATTTAGGTCACCAAGCAGTACAAACTCAGAGGATAAATGGGGGCAATCAATTCACATATGGTGTCCAGGGCACAGCTGGGGGCTGAGGGGGGTCTGTAGCAAGCGGCAACAGTGAGAGACTTATTTCTGGAAAGGTGGATTTTTAGAAGTAGAAGCTCAAACTGTTTGGGCACAGACCTGGATAGTATGATAGAGCTCTGCAGGCTATCTCTACAGTAGATTGCAACTCCACCCCCTTTGGCAGTTCTATCTAGACGGAAAATGTTATAGTTGGGGATGGAAATTTCAGAATTTTTGGTGGCCTTCCTGAGCCAGGATTCAGACACTGCTAGAACATCAGGGTTGGCAGAGTGTGCTAACGCAGTGAATAACTCAAACTTAGGAAGTAGACTTCTGATATTTATGTGCAAGAAACCAAGACTTTTGCGATTACAGAAGTCAACAAATGATAGCTCCTGGGAGTAGGAGTGATACTGGGGGCTACAGGGCCTGGGTTAGCCTCTACATCACCAGAGGAACAGAGGAGGACTAGAATAAGGATACGGCTAAAGGCTTTAAGAACTGGTCTTCTAGTGCGTTGGGTACATAGAATAAAGGGGGCAGATTTCCGGGTGTTATAGAAAAGATTCAGGGCATTATGAACAGACAAGGATATGGAAGGACATGAGTAAAGTGGAGGCAAACCTAAGCGTTGGGTAACACTGAAAGAGATAGTATCTCTAGAGGCATAAATTGAGTCGGTCTGTGAGTGTATGGGTGGAGGGACAAAGGGGCTAACAAGGCAGGTTCAGCTAGGCTGGGGGGTCTACAGTGATATAGTACAATTAGAAATAACCGAAACAACAATAAACTAACCATGTTTGGGCTGAGGCTAAACATAAACAGGATGTAGTACCGTAAAAGGAACAGTCCAGCAGATATCAGCTGTATAGCTGAGTTATCACAAGGTCCGGTGGTGAAGCGCCAGTGAGCAAGAGGCCACGGCTAGCGTGTGCTACGTCCGTTTTGTTGTAGCCAGCTGGTAGCGACGGAAAAACTGATATGTTCTGGGTCGACAACGCGCAGTGCTGACTGTCCGAATATCCGGCGATCAATGTCCAGTGATTAAAACCAATCCCGCGGAAAAAAAAAAAAATCAAATGTTCTGGGTGAAACACCGCCAGCTGTGGCCAATAGCAAGTAGCTAGTTCAGTAGCTAGTTCAGTTTAGTGAGTAAGCGTGTGCTAACGGGCCAGGGCTAGCAGATGGATGGAATCTTCGTGGTTACGTCGTAACCACATCAGACGATTTCGTCGGCAGACCAGTCGTGTAGGATCGGCGGGGCTCGCGTCAATCCTAGGTGGTCCCGTCCAGTTGATAGAGAGGTAGATAGCCGGGAGATGGGCCTAGCTCAGGTTGATTAGCCAGACCACAGCGTCCGTTTTGTTGTAGCCAGCTGGTGGCGATGAATCCGGAGTTAGAGGTCCAGTGAATCCGGGCGGAAGAACTGATATGTTCTGGGTCGATAACGCGCTGTGCAGACTGGCCGAATATCCGGTGATCAATGTCCAGTGATTAAAATTAATCCTGCGGAAAAAAAATCCTATGTTCTGGGTGAAACACCGCTAGCCGTGGCTAATAGCAAGTAGCTAGTTAGCTGGCTAGCTAGTTTCAACTGGAGATTCTAGATTCTGGATAAAAGGTAAGTCAATAATAGAATCCGTTCCACATTGAGTGAGGCAGGTTGCAGGAAAGTATATTTTGTAGAAGGATGAAAAGTCTGATAGGGAAATATGTACGAAAAATACAAAAAACTGGGTATTTACAGGCTATTTACAGACACACGACAGAAACAAGACTGCACTACTTCGCCATCTTGGATACAACAGCATGTTGATATGGCTGTTAGTGTGTCTGTGAGGGACTCAGACACACTAACAGCCATATCAACATGCTGAGTCCCTCACAGACACACTAACAGCCATATCAACATGCTGAGTCCCTCACAGACACACTAACAGCCATATCAACATGCTGAGTCCCTCACAGACACACTAACAGCCATATCAACATGCTGAGTCCCTCACAGACACACTCACAGCCATATCAACATGCTGAGTCCCTCACAGACACACTAACAGCCATATCAACCTGCTGAGTCCCTCTGACACACTAACAGCCATATCAACATGCTGAGTCGCTCACAGACACACTAACAGCCATATCAACATGCTGAGTCCCTCTGACACACTAACAGCCATATCAACATGCTGAGTCCCTCTAAGACACACTAACAGCCATATCAACATTCTTAGTCCCTCACAGACACACTAACAGCCATATCAACATGCTGAGTCCCTCACAGACACACTAACAGCCATATCAACATGCTGAGTCCCTCTGACACACTAACAGCCATATCAACATGCTGAGTCCCTCTAAGACACACTAACAGCCATATCAACATTCTTAGTCCCTCACAGACACACTAACAGCCATATCAACATGCTGAGTCCCTCACAGACACACTAACAGCCATATCAACATGCTGAGTCCCTCACAGACACACTAACAGCCATATCAACATGCTGAGTCCCTCACAGACACACTAACAGCCATATCAACATGCTGAGTCCCTCTGACACACTAACAGCCATATCAACATGCTGAGTCGCTCACAGACACACTAACAGCCATATCAACATGCTGAGTCCCTCACAGACACACTAACAGCCATATCAACATGCTGAGTCCCTCACAGACACACTAACAGCCATATCAACATGCTGAGTCCCTCACAGACACACTAACAGCCATATCAACATGCTGAGTCCCTCACAGACACACTCACAGCCATATCAACATGCTGAGTCCCTCACAGACACACTAACAGCCATATCAACCTGCTGAGTCCCTCTGACACACTAACAGCCATATCAACATGCTGAGTCCCTCACAGACACACTCACAGCCATATCAACATGCTGAGTCCCTCACAGACACACTAACAGCCATATCAACATGCTGAGTCCCTCTGACACACTATCAGCTATATCGGAGACTGGAGGGGTCAAGGCCGTGGCCAAACAGGGAGACAGGAGGGGTTAAGTTTAGCAGTTGGAAGAGGGATCGCCGGGAAAGCCAAAGTCCCTCACAGACACACTAACAGCCATATCAACATGCTGAGTCCCTCACAGACACACTAACAGCCATATCAACATGCTGAGTCCCTCACAGACACACTAACAGCCATATCAACATGCTGAGTCCCTCACAGACACACTAACAGCCATATCAACATGCTGAGTCCCTCTGACACACTAACAGCCATATCAACATGCTGAGTCCCTCTGACACACTAACAGCCATATCAACATGCTGAGTCCCTCACAGACACACTAACAGCCATATCAACATGCTGAGTCCCTCACAGACACACTAACAGCCATATCAACATGCTGAGTCCCTCACAGACACACTAACAGCCATATCAACATGCTGAGTCCCTCTGACACACTAACAGCCATATCAACATGCTGAGTCCCTCTGACACACTAACAGCCATATCAACATGCTGAGTCCCTCACAGACACACTAACAGCCATATCAACATGCTGAGTCCCTCACAGACACACTCACAGCCATATCAACATGCTGAGTCCCTCACAGACACACTAACAGCCATATCAACCTGCTGACTCCCTCTGACACACTAACAGCCATATCAACATGCTGAGTCCCTCACAGACACACTCACAGCCATATCAACATGCTGAGTCCCTCACAGACACACTAACAGCCATATCAACATGCTGAGTCCCTCTGACACACTGTCAGCTATATCGGAGACTGGAGGGGTCAAGGCCATGGCCAAACAGGGAGACAGGGAGACAGGAGGGGTTAAGTTTAGCAGTTGGAATAGGGATCACCGGGAAAGCCAAAGTCGAAACACGTGACAAGTCAAGGGGAGTTAGCAGATGGCATACACATCATAGTGAGAGATATCGTAAACTTGAACAATGAATAAAACCACACTGTACCAGTCTAGTAAGGTGCCTGCTCTTACAAGCCATCTCATTTTCTAGCAGGCAGTCAGGAAGAACTCAGTGCCATGGTATGAAGCAAATCCTCCCCTCCTGCTCAGCGGGAGCGGTGACCCTCTATGTGGGGTTTAAACTGCGATAAATGAGTCCAGTTGGTTTCCGTGCGTACATCTGAAGTGGGGGAGAAGTACTCATGAAATATGGAGGTCTTTTCTGGAGAAGTTGCTGTTTTCTGTCTCTGGTAGATGTGACATAGTGCTGAACTTTTCACTCTCAGACCCAGCCTCCCAGCGCTGAGCGACCAGGGTTATTTTCTCAGACCCAGCCTCCCAGCGCTGAGCGACCAGGGTTATTTTCTCAGACCCAGCCTCCCAGCGCTGAGCGACCAGGGTTATTTTCTCAGACCCAGCCTCCCAGCGCTGAGCGACCAGGATTATTTTCTCAGACCCAGCCTCCCAGCGCTGAGCGACCAGGGTTATTTTCTCAGACCCAGCCTCCCAGCGCTGAGCGACTAGGATTATTTTCTCAGACCTAGCCTCCCAGCGCTGAGTGACTAGGATTATTTTCCCAGACCTCATCACTTATTAAAACAGGGGTTGACCTCACTTACTCTACACTCCCAGTGTGTGTGCGTGTGTGTATGTGCGTTGAGGGGTACCAGTGCTGTGACTTCAGGACTACATTCTGAGTCGGGAAAAAGTTTTCCACTGCATGTGTGTCTGCTTGAGGAAGGCAGAATGTGATCCATGAATGGAAGTGACCTGTTATGTGGTTACACTGCAATGTGACTCATTCTAGTCCCAATGGACTGTGCAGTGTGTGTGTGTGTATGTGTGTGTGTTTGTGAGCATGTGTTCAGGTGCGCGTGTGCATTTGTGTGTGTGTGTGTGTGTGTGTGCATGTGTTAATGTGTGTGTTTGTGTTTGTGTGTGCATGCACCTGTTTAGTGTTCCCCAGGACAGCTCACTCCTCTGTGTTGTCATTGAGGGGACAGACAGAGACACCATCTCCCCTAATTCAATCCTGTCAAAGCGTAAGAGATAAACTGAAATTAGACAAAAACTTCATATTTGTCTTGAAATGTGCTAGTGTCAATGTGACTTTGACTTTCACTGTCCTCTCCTTTACCTCCTCCTGTTATTGTGTTTGTGTGTGTGCATGTGTGTGTGTGTGCGTGCATGTGTGTGTCCATCTCTTCATGGGTCACTGAGGGATGAGGCAAAAGCAGGGCAGCAGTGGACTGACTGTTCACTATGACATTCACATTCACTGGAAACCACTGTATAGCACTGGTACGTACGTGCTGCTGTGGTATACTCCAGCAATAGACAGAAGCACATGGGACCTATAACTGAAACCATAATAACATAATGCATAGTAAAATCACAACTACTGTGTGTCGGGTTCTGTACACCACCCAGCTAGCACATAACGTTATGAGAACCAGATATTTCTTAGAGCTTGGTGAGAGCATGGTTGTCCTATGGTTATTTTGCATACAACCTTCCCAAACCTTCTAGGAATGGTGCAGGATAGTTGCTTGGCTTTGGAACATTCTCAGCACATTTAAGGAACTTGACAAATAAACATTTTTTTTTTTTTCGTATTTCATTACTTTAAGAGAACATTTCCTAAAAGTTCAAACATTGCTACATTTAATAAAGATTTTGGTAATGTTCTAGGAATGTTCTCCAACTCGTTTGACATTGGGAATGTTCTCAAATAGTTCAGAGAATGTTAAGAAACAACATTCTTCTGTGGGAATTTCAGAATTTCAGCATAACGTTTCCTCATGGTTCTATTTAAAGTCATGTTCTAAATTCTGTTCTCAGAGTGTTAATGAAACCTTCCCGTAAAACTTTCAAGGAACTAGAGTAAAACGTTCTCAGAACCTCCCTGCAACCTAAAAATAAATGTTCCAGGAACAGGTGAAATGTTAACTTATTAAAAAATATATAATAAATAACCGGTTTTACCGGTCAGGAAACGTATAGCTTTGTTCTCACAACCAATGTGAAACCAAAAACATACGTTCCCACAACATCCAAAGAACCAAATGTGCTAGCTGGTTATGTGCTCTCGATCACTTACATCCCTGTAAGAGACATCCAATGTGAAGCACCGGTACATACAGGTCTGGTTTACTCCAGTGAAATAGGACATGGACCTCAGACCTGGCAATGATAACGTAACACACATGGTTAAACCACAACTACTGTGGGACTTGTGCATGTTTTCCTCACTGACATGCTTGTCCAGTGTAAGACCCAAGCCCTGTCCAAGCAGAATAGTCCTGGAGGTGTGATATAAAGAAGCTCTCCTGACTCCAGCCCATGTCTGTTTCCCAAATGGCACCCTATTCCCCATAGTGCACTACTTTTGACCAGAGCCCTATGGGCTGCTATGGACCTCGGTCAAAAGTAGTGCACTACAGGCTTGGACGATATACCGTATATACCGTATACCGGGATACAGACATGCCGATGGTACCATTTTCAAAACGGATTACGACGACAACGATGACGACGCACAGCCTGAACGCGCACCTCCCCACAATTCCCAACCAACATGTCTCCGGTACGTGTCCTCTACTCATTTGAATGTGTTGACAGTTGGAGAAACTGCTTTAGCTGCACTGAGAATTCTAAAAGTATTCTAGAACACTGCTCTGCGCACGCGTACACGTTTGGTACTCTGATAGACCCTTAAATTGTTTTGTGCATCAATTAATTTTATTTTACTATTATCTATTTTTATCAAGAAATAGCACCCCTTGTGTGCACTTCCGGTAATACCGTATACCTCGGTATGGTACAGAAACGGTATGAGAGTATGAAAATCTGGATACTGCCCAACCCTAGTGCACTATATAGGAAATAGGGTGTCATTTGGGATGCAGACCATCTATCTTGAAACATGCTCTCTGCCTACTATCACAGATTGTCCAGTGCTCCCACTCTCCACAGTGATAGGAGAGAAAGAGAGAGGCAGGTAGAGAGCAAGAGAGAGAGAGTGCGAGAGAGCGCGAGAGCGAGAGAGAGAGAGAGAGAGAGAGAGAGAGAGAAGGAGAGAGAGAAGGAGAGTGAGAGAGAGCGAGAGAGAGAGAGAAGGAGAGAGAGCGAGAGAGAGAGAGAGAGAGAGAGACACCTACAGAGAGATGAACTTGGAGAAGAGTCCCCTAAGTAAGCTGGTCCTGGGGCTCTGTTCACAAACATAAACAGACTCCACAGAGCCCAAGGACAACAACAACAACACAATTAGACCCAACCAAATCATGAGAAAACAAAAAGAGAATTACTTGACACATTGGAAAGAATTAACAAAAAAACAGCAAACTAGAATGCTATTTGGCCCTAAACAGAGAGTACACAGTGGCAGAATACCTGACCACTGTGACTGACCAAAACTTAAGGAAAGCTTTGACTATGTACAGACTCAGTGAGCATAGCCTTGCTATTGAGAAAGGCCGCCGTAGGCAGACCTGGCTCTCAAGAGAAGACAGGCTATGTGCACACTGCCCACAAAATGAGGTGGGAACTGAGCTGCACTTCCTAACCTCCTGCCAAATGTATGACCATATTAGAGACACATATTTCCCTCAGATTACAGAGATCCACAAAGAATTCGAAAACAAACCCAATTTTGATAAACTCCCTTATCTACTGGGTGAAAAACCACAGTGTGCCATCACAGCAGCAAGATGTGTGACCTGTTGCCACAAGAAAAGGGCAACCAGTGAAGAACAAACACCATTGTATGTTTATTTATTTTCCCATTTGTACTTTAACTATTTGCACATTGTTACAACACTGTATATAGACATAATATGAGAGCGAGAGAGAGAGAGAAGAGAGAAGAGAGAGAGAGAGAGAGAGAGACAGAGACAGAGACAGAGACAGAGACAGAGACAGAGAGAGAGAGAGAGAGAGAGAGAGGGCAGCCAAGAGCCTGGGGTCTGAACCCATTCACCAGTCACCACATTGCCACTTTGTCCCTCTCTCGCAGTTTGATATAATCTGCTTCTCCTCTTCTGTCTATATTTCATCTCTCTCTCCCTCTCTCTTTCTCTCTCTCCCTCTCTCTCTCCCTGCCTGCCTCTCTCTTTCTCTCTCCCTCTCTCTCTCACACACACTGCTGTGAGAGAAGATGCATGATTTATGAAGCTCTATTTTTACCAGTTACTGAGCAGAAGTGAGTGAGAAACGGTGACAGAGAGGGAGAGGGAGAGAGAGAGAGAGAGTGAGAGCAAGAGAGAGAGTGAGAGAGAGAGAAAGAGAGAGAGAGAGAGAGAGAGAGAGAGAGAGAGAGAGAGAGAGAGAGAGAGAGAGAGAGAGAGAGAGTTTGAAGTGAGAGCCCTAGGGGATGGAGGAGGAGAGGAGAGTGGGGAGGCATATATCACCCTGTGACCCCTCTCCTGTAAATGAAAATGGGAAATTGGTTTTACTGGTGAGACAGAAGAATGAGGGAACTGACCAATCTCTATGGAACATTACAGAGGGAAAGAGCAATGGAGCTGTGCCTGTCCCCTTAATATGACACAATAATCTGGACTGTGTCCCAAATGGCACTCTGTTCCCTATATAGCATACTATTTTTGACCAGGGCCCGTAAACTATGTTTGTTTGTCATGTGTCAGACTCAGACACTCTTTACATGTGTCAGAAACTCGTATTGGCATTAGAAAAACGATAGCAAGTAGGTTGGGGGGATTAAGTTCTAAGGGGTATGTGAGTGTGTTTTTGTGGTTTGTGCGTAGGTGTGTGTGTGCGTGTATTTATGTGTGCATGTTTATGTATGTGTAATACCATGTGCATGATTAACAGGTGTGCATGTAGGTGTGCGTGTGCGTGTGTGTGTGTCTGTGTGTGTGTGTGTGTGTGTGTGTGTGTGTGTACAGGCAGCGCTCCCTCCCTAGTTGAGGATGCTGGCTGCTAGGTGCAGATAAAAGCATGGGGATATTTCAGGGCTTTCTCTCACTCTAAGACAGCCCTTATCTCTTCCCCACCTCTCCTGTTGGCTGTGCTGGTCCAGCCATGAGTGATATTAATACCCACGCTAATGAGCCCCTTCCTTGAAGATATTGAAACAATCGGTAGGGGAGGTGGAGGAGAGGAGATGGGGGAGGAGGAAGTCTCTATCCTGTGCCACAACTCCCTGGGGGGCTGTGTGGATTGTGGAACACACGAATAAAGAGTGAAATCAAGCTCCAACTACATCTCCTTCAGGCCTGTGAAAGCACGCGTGGGTAAGGCAGGAGGATAATTTGTGTGCGTCCCAAATGACAGGGCCCAAAGGTCTCCGGTCAAAAGTAGTGCACCATAACGGAAATAGGGCACCATTTGACGCAGAATTACACTGAAGGAGATGGGGAGGATGAGGTGCCAGTGTCTGGCCAGGGAGTGTGTATGCAGGCTGGGTGTGTGTGTGTGTGTGTGTGTGTGTGTTAGGGCTGTGGCGGTCGTGAAATGTTGTCAGCCGGTGATTGTCAAGCAAGCCGGTGATTGTCAAGCAAATAACTGCCTGTCTCACGGTAATTGACCGTTAGTTAACATAAACACATTTAGCATCTCCTGGCTTCCAAGCATAGCCTACAAGCTACTGACGCAGACCTTTGGAAGTGTAATAAATCCATGTAATATAGCCTACACCATCACAATAAATCCATTCTTTATTTTAGACAGGTCTAAAGAAACATGATATGAAGAAAATGTGGTCTATTTCAGAAGAACAGCATAGCATACTCTGAGTTGTCCTTATGTTAGAGATGGAGATATCGTGGACGTAGTTCAGGGTGCCTTGTAAGGATCCGATGGTGAGCGAGTAAACTGCCTCTTCCATCAATCCTATTAGCCAATGTTCAATCATTTGAAAATAAATTAGACGACCTAAGATCAAGGATATCCTACCAACGGGACATAAAAAACTGTAATATCTTATGTTTCACCGAGTCGTGGCTGAACGACGACATGGACAACATACAGCTGACGGGATATAGGCTACATCGGCAGGATAGAACGGCTGACTCCGGTAAGACAAGGGGTGGCGGTCTGTGTATATTTGTAAACAACAGCTGGTGCATAAAATCTAATACTAAGGAAGTCTCAAGGTTTTGCTCATCTGAGGTAGAGTATCTCATGATAAGCTGTAGACCACACTATTTACCAAGAGACTTTTCATCGATATTTTTCGTAGCTGTCTATCTACCACCACAAACCGATGCTGGCATTAAGATTGCACTCAATGAGCTGTATAAGGCCATAAGTAAACAGGAAAACACTCATCCAGAAGCAGCGCTCCTAGTGGCCGGGGACTTTAATGCAGGGAAACTTAAATCCATTCTACCTAATTTCTACCAGCATGTTAAATGTGCAACCAGAGGAAAAAAAAACTCTAGACCACCTTTACTCCACACACAGAGACGCATACAAATCTCTCCCTCACCCTCCATTTGGCAAATCTGACCATAACTCTATCCTCCTGATTCCTGCTTATAAGCAAAAACTAAAGCAGGAAGCACCAGTGACTCGGTTAATAAAAAAGTGATCAGATGACGCAGATGCTAAGCTACAGGACTGTTTTGGTAGCACAGACTCTAATATGTTCCGGGATTCTTCAGATAGCATTGAGGAGTACACCACATCAGTCACTGGCTTCATCAATAAGTGCATCGATGACGTCGTCCCCACAGTGACCGTACGTACATACCCCAACCAGAAGCCATGGATTACAGGCAACATCCGCACTGAGCTAAAGGGTAGAGCTGCCGCTTTCAAGGAGCGGGACTCTAACCCGGACGCTTATAAGAAATCCCGCTATAACCTCCGACGAACCATCAAACAGGCAAAGATTCAATACAGGACTAAGACTGAATTGTACTACACCGGCTCTGACGCTCGTCGGATGTGGCAGGGCTTGAAAGCTATTACAGACTACAAAGGGAAGCACAGCCGCGAGCTGCCCAGTGACACTTGACTACCAGACTAGCTAAATCACTTCTATGCTCGCTTCGAGGCAAGCAACACTGAAGCATGCATGAGAGCACCAGCTGTTCTGGATGACTATGTGATCACGCTCTCCGTAGCCGATGTGAGTAAGACTTTTAAGCAGGTCAACATTCATAAGGCCGCAGGGCCAGACAGATTACCAGGACATGTACTCCGAGCATGTGCTGACCAACTGGCAAGTGTCTTCACTTACATTTTCAACATGTCCCTGACTGAGTCTGTAATACCAACATGTTTCAAGCAGACCACCATAGTCCCTGTGGCCAAGGACACTAAGATAACCTGCCTAAATGACTACCGACCCGTAGCACTCACGTCTGTAGCCATGAAGTGCTTTGAAAGGCTGGTCATGGCTCACATCAACACCATTATCCCAGAAACCCTAGACCCACTCCAATTTGCATACCGCCCCAACAGATCCACAGATGATGCAATCTCTATTGCACTCCACACTGCCCTTTCCCACCTGGATAAGAGGAACACCTACGTGAGAATGCTATTCATTGACTACAGCTCAGTGTTCAACACCATTGTGCCCTCAAAGCTCATTACTAAGCTAAGGATCCTGGGACTAAACACCTCCCTCTGCAACTGGATCCTGGACTTCCTGACGATCCTCCCCCAGGTGGTAAGGGTAGGTAACAACACATCTGCCACGCTGATCCTCAACACGGGGGCCCCTCAGGGGTGCGTGCTCAGTCCCCTCCTGTACTCCCTGTTCACCCATGACTGCATAGCCAGGCACGACTCCAACACCATCATTAAGTTTGCCGACGACACAACAGTTGTAGGCCTGATCACCGACAACGACGAGACAGCCTATAGGGGGAGGTTTGAGATCTGGCCATGTGGTGCCAGGACAACAACCTCTCCCTCAACGTGATCAAGACAAAGGAGATGATTGTGGACTACAGGAAAAAAAAGAGGACTGAGCACACCCCCATTCTCATCGACGGGGCTGTAGTGGATCAGGTTGAGAGCTTCAAGTTCCTTGGTGTCCACATCACCAACAAACTATCATGGTCCAAACACACCAAGACAGTCGTGAAGAGGGCACGACAAAGCCTATTCCCCCTCAGGAGACTGAAAAGATTTGGCATGGGTCCTCAGATCCTCATAAAGTTCTACAGCTGCACCATCGAGAGCCTCCTGACTGGTTACATCACCGCCTGGTATGGCAACTGCTTGGCCTCCGACCGCAAGGCACTACAGAGGGTAGTGTGTACGGCCCAGTACATCACTGGGGCCAAGCTTCCTGCCATCCAGGACCTCTATACCAGGCGGTGTCAGAGGAAGGCCCTCAAAATTGTCAAAGACTCTAGTCACCCAAGTCATAGACTGTTCTCTCTGCTACCAAGTCTAGGTCCAAAAGGCTTCTCAACAGCTTCTACCCCCAAGCCATAAGACTTCTGAACAGCTAATCATGGCTACACTGACTATTTGCACTGCCCCCCCACCCCCACCCCGTCCCCCTCTTTTACGCTGCTGCTACTCTGTTTATTATTTATGCATAGTCACTTTAACTCTACCCACATGTACATATTACCTCAATTACCTCGACTAGCCGGTGCCCCCACACATTGACTCTGCACTGGTACCGCCCTTTAATTATTTGCTTTTATTTTTTTACTTAACACTTTCTATTTTACATTTTCTTAAATGCATTGTTGGTTAAGGGCTTGTAAGTAAGCATTTCACTGTAATGTCTACACCTGTTGTATTCAGCGCATGTGGCAAATAAAATTTGATTTGATTTGATGATATGTTCTGATCAGGTTATAGCAAATGGCTGGGGGCTTCACTAGTTCATTTAGCGGACAATATTTGCTTAGAATTCTGTGGCATTATTTTATAGTATGAAGAATACAATTGAACATAGCTGAATAAAAGGATATTTTCTCCAAAAGATTTGAGGAAGTCCGCACATGCGGCTATTCTGTATTGAGCGGTTAACAAAGAAACAGATACTCCTATTTGCTTAATTTAGAGTTATTTATGTAACTTTAGTTGTGATACAAATGTTGGGCTCTACGTTTAGAGTTTTAATATATTCGAAGGCTGCATGATACGACTCTAATGATGATTTGAAAAAAGTTGCATGAAAGGCATGAGCTCTGCTTTGTTTTTTTGCGCACACTCTTCATCAGTTTCTCATTCGCAATTTGACAAGCTCTTGATAATGCCTTGAATGATCGCCTGACCGCCTGCCTGCCTGCCTGCCTGCCTGCCTGCCTGCCCGCCCGCCCATCTACCTACCACCACCTACCACCACCCACCTGCCCACCTGCCCACCCACATACCCACCACCACCCACCCACCCACCCACCACCACCCACCCACCCACCCACCCACCCACCCACCCACCCTGCCTACCTGCCACCCACCCACCTGCCTGCCTGCCTGCCTGCCTGCCTGCCTGTATGTCTGCCTGCCCATCTACCCACCTACCCACCCACCCTACCTACCCACCCGCCCACCCGCCCACCCACCCACCCACCCACCCACCCACCCACCCACCCACCCACCCACCCACCCACCCTACCCACCCACCACCTGCCGCCTGCCACCTGCCTGCCTGCCTGCCTGCCTGCCTGCCTGCCTGCCTGCCTGCCTGCCTGCCTGCCTGCCTGCCTGCCTGCCTGCCTGCCTGCCTGCCTGCCTGCCTGCCTGCCTGCCTGTCTGTCTGTCTGTCTGTCTGTCTGTCTGTCTGTCTGTGTCCTTGTGTAGAGAGGCTGTATTGATTAATGCTGATGACGATGTCCTTTGGCTGATCAGTGTGTCAGTGTGTCAGTGTGTGTCAGTGTGTGTGTGTGAGTGTGAGTGTGAATGTGTGTGTGTAGGTGTGGGTGTGTGTGTGTTGGTGTGTGTGTGTGTGTGTTGGTGTGGGTGTGAGTGTGTGTACAGTGCCTTGCAAAAGTATTCATCCCCCTTGGCGTTTTTCCTATTTTGTTGCATTACAACTTGTAATTTAAATTGATTTTTTATTTGGATTTCATGTAATGGACATACACAAAATAGTGCAAATTGGTGAAGTGAAATGCAAAAAATAACTTGTTTTAAAAAATGCAAAAAAAAAATAACGGAAAAGTGGTGCGTGTATATGTATTCACCCCCTTTGCTATGAAGCCCCTAAATAAGATCTGGTGCAACCAATTACCTCCAGAAGTCACATAATTAGTTAAATAAAGTCCACCTGTGTGCAATCTAAGTGTCACATGTTCTGTCACATGATCTCAGTATATATACACCTGTTCTGAAAGGCCCCAGAGTCTGCAACACCACTAAGCAAGGGGCACCACCAAGCAAGCGGCACCATGAAGACCAAGGAGCTCTCCAAACAGGTCAGGGACAAAGTTGTGGAGAAGTACAGATCAGGGTTGGGTTATAAAAAAATATCAGAAACTTTGAACATCCCACGGAGCACCATTAAATCCATTATTAAAAAAATTGAAAGAATATGGCACCACAACAAACCTGCCAAGAGAGGGCCGCCCACCAAAACTCACGGACCAGGCAAAGAGGGCATTAATCAGAGAGGCAACAAAGAGACCAAAGATAACCCTGAAGGAGCTGCAAAGCTCCACAGCGCAGATTGGAGTATCTGTCCATAGGACCACTTTAAGCAGTACACTCCACAGAGCTGGGCTTTACGGAAGAGTGGCCAGAAAAAAGCCATTGCTTAAAGAAAGAAATAAGCAAACACGTTTGGTGTTCGCCAAAAGGCATGTGGTCCTCTGTAGCTCAGCTGGTAGAGCACGGCGCTTGTAACGCCAAGGTAGTGGGTTCGATCCCCGGGACCACCCATACACAAAAAAAATAAAAAATAAAAAAATAATGTATGCACGCATGACTGTAAGTCGCTTTGGATAAAAGCGTCTGCTGAATGGCATATTATTATTATGTGGGAGACTCCCCAAACATATGGAAGAAGGTACTCTGGTCAGATGAGACTAAAATTGAGCTTTTTGGCCATCAAGGAAAACGCTATGTCTGGCGCAAACCCAACACCTCTCATCACCCCGAGAACACCATCCCCACAGTGAAGAATGGTGGTGGCATTCATGGGCAGGAACTGGGAAACTGGTCAGAATTGAAGGAATGATGGATGGCGCTAAATACAGGGAAATTCTTGAGGGAAACCTGTTTCAGTCTTCCAGTGATTTGAGACTTGGACAGAGGTTCACCTTCCAGCAGGACAATGACCCTAAGCATACTGCTAAAGCAACACTTGAGTGGTTTAAGGGGAAACATTTAAATGTCTTGGAATGGCCTAGTCAAAGCCCAGACCTCAATCCAATTGAGAATCTGTGGTATGACTTAAATAATAATATAATAATAATAATAATATGCCATTTAGCAGACGCTTTTATCCAAAGCGACTTACAGTCATGCGTGCATACATTTTTTTTTTGTGTATGGGTGGTCCCGGGGATCGAACCCACTACCTTAGCGTTACAAGCGCCGTGCTCTACCAGCTGAGCTACAGAGGACCAGCGGAACCAATCCAACTTGAAGGAGCTGGAGCAGTTTTGCCTTGAAGAATGGGCAAAAATCCCAGTGGCTAGATGTGCCAAGCTTATAGAGACATACCCCAAGAGACTTGCAGCTGTAATTGCTTCAAAAGGTGGCTCTACAAAGTATTGACTTTGGAGGGGTGAATAGTTATGCACGCTCAAGTTCTGTTTTTTTGTCTTATTTCTTGTTTGTTTCACAAAAAAAATATTTTGCATCTTCAAAGTGGTAGGCATGTTGTGTAAATCAAATGATACAAATCCCCCAAAAATCCATTTTAATTCCAGGTTGTAAGGCAACAAAATGCCAAGGGCGGTGAATACTTTCGCAAGCCACTATACATGTGTGTAAGTGTGTTCCTACATTACGTTAAATTAAAATCCACTTTGTGAGTTTGTGTATAATTAATTGTGTAATAACTTATTTGCTTGTCTGTATATATGAGTTTGCGTATGTCTTCCCCGTTCCCTGATAAAGATGTCCAGCCCTGCTCCTGTGCTCTATCAGTATGCAGCACCAGCATCATTGGCAGGCAGGCTTTGCAAACACACACACACAAACACACGCAGGCACACACACACACACACACACACACACACACAGCCAGTGGATTCACTTAAGGGGAGTTAGTCACAATTAGCTGTTAACATTACAAGGCAGAATTTAGCCCTGGCCAGTATCCCCCGGGGAAATTAAACCAGCTCTAAATCATTAAACCACAAGCTAAACATTAACAGACATTTGCATTTTTATTGCAACTTTAAAATAATGGCGTGACTCCATTATCTCCCAGACACAGAGAGAGAAGTTTTTTAGGTATTATTATTGTGTCGTCCTGCGTTGGATTTTTTTTTGTTTATCAAGGGGAAGAAGCTAGAGAACGAGAGGCCTCATCGGTTTCATGCCGGCGCTTTGTGGAGGGTTGTGGAAGGTTGTGATTACAAAATAAACAAAACAGAAACAGCACAGGCAGAGGAAATAGTGACTGGTTTGTTATGCAAATCCCCTCTTTTATTTCTCCCCAAAATAAACAAACAATAACAGAGGATAGAGGAGCTGAATAGGGGGTAACAATATGATAGACAACAACAGAAGATAGAGGAGCTGAATAGGGGGTAACAATATGACAGACAACAACAGAGGAGCTGAATAGGGGGTAACAATATGACAGACATCAACAGAGGAGCTGAATAGGGGGTAACAATATGACAGACAACAACAGAGGAGCTGAATAGGGGGTAACAATATGACAGACAACAACAGAGGAGCTGAATAGGGGGTAACAATATGATAGACAACAACAGAAGATAGAGGAGCTGAATAGGGGGTAACAATATGATAGACAACAGGTTTGACTGTTAGTTGAGTTCTCACTTACAGTGAGGGAAGAAAGTATTTGATCCCCTGCTGATTTTGTACGTTTGCCCACTGACAAAGAAATGATCAGTCTATCATTTTAATGGTAGGTTTCTTTGAACAGTGAGAGACAGAATAACAACAACAAAATCCAGAAAAATGCATGTAAAAAATGTTATAAATTTATTTGCATTTTAATGAGGGAAATAAGTATTTGACCCCCTCTCAATCAGAAAGATTTCTGCCTCCCAGGTGTCTTTTATACAGGTAACGAGCGGAGATTATGAGCACACTCTTAAAGGGAGTGCTCCTAATCTCAGTTTGTTACCTGTATAAAAGACACCTGTCCACAGAAGCAATCAATCAATCAGATTCCAAACTCTCCACCATGGCCAAGACCAAAGAGCTCGCAAGGGTGTCAGGGACAAGATTGTAGACCTACACAAGGCTGGAATGGGCTACAAGACCATCGCCAAGCAGCTTGGTGAGAAGGTGACAACAGTTGGTGCGATTATTCACAAATGGAAGAAACACAAAATAACTGTCAATCTCCCTCGGCCTGGGGCTCCATGCAAGATCTCACCTCGTGGAGTTGCAATGATCATGAGAATGGTGAGGAATCAGCCCAGAACTACACGGGAGGATCTTGTCAATGATCTCAAGGCAGCTGGGACCATAGTCACTAAGAAAACAATTGGTAACACACTACGCCGTGAAGGACTGAAATCCTGCAGCGCCCGCAAGGTCCCCCTGCTCAAGAAAGCACATATACATGCCCGTCTGAAGTTTTCCAATGAACATCTGAATGATTCAGAGGAGAACTGGGTGAAAGTGTTGTGGTCAGATGAGACCACAATGGAGCTCTTTAGCATCAACTCAACTCGCCGTTTTTGGAGGAGGAGGAATGCTGCCTATGACCCCAAGAACACCATCCCCACCGTCAAACATGGAGGTGGAAACATTATGCTTTGGGGGTGTTTTTCTGCTAAGGGGACAGGACAACTTCACCGCATCAAAGGGACGATGGACGGGGCCATGTACCGTCAAATCTTGGGTGAGAACCTCCTTTCCTCAGCCAGGGCATTGAAAATGGGTCGTGGATGGGTATTCCAGCATGACAATGACCCAAAACACACGGCCAAGGCAACAAAGGAGTGGCTCAAGAAGAAGCACATTAAGGTCCTGTAGTGGCCTAGCCAGTCTCCAGACCTTAATCCCATAGAAAATCTATGGAGGGAGCTGAAGGTTCGAGTTGCCAAACGTCAGCCTCAAAACCTTAATGACTTGGAGAAGATCTGCAAAGAGGAGTGGGACAAAATCCCTCCTGAGATGTGTGCAAACCTGGTGGCCAACTACAAGAAACATCTGACCTCTGTGATTGCCAACAAGGGTTTTGCCACCAAGTACTAAGTCATGTTTTGCAGAGGGGTCAAATAATTATTTCCCTCATTAAAATGCAAATACATTTATAACATTTTTGACATGGGTTTTTCTGGATTATTTTGTTGTTATTCTGTCTCTCACTATTCAAATAAACCTACTATTCAAATTATAGAATGATCATTTCTTTGTCAGTTGGCAAACGTACAAAATCAGCAGGGGATCAAATACTTTTTTCCGTCACTGTACTCTCTGAAGTCAATGTGAGTTGATGCTACTAGATAATGATAAAATGTATACATGTGAGTTGATACTACTAGATAATGATATGATGTACTATGTATAGTATGTCCAGTCTTATAGTTACCTCTCCCTCTGTCTCTCCCGCTCTCCCTTCATCCCTCCCTGCAGGTGAGCAGTACGTGTGGCCACGCCCCCCAGCGGGTGTCTCGCTCAGTGGCGCCCCTTCCTGACCAGACCCTTGCTGCCCAGGTGTCCCGCAACCCACAGACTTTACCCTACGATCCTGAGGAGACCTTGGCTGGTCGCCGCAGGTAATAATGGGGATGAGAAGAGGTCACTCAGACTGACTTAGAGAGGGGTAGAACGATGGGGGAACAGACAGGGGTGGTGGAGTAGAGGAGAGAAGAAAGAGGAATATAGGAGGTTAGAGCATTAAACCATTAAGAAACATTAAACCCTTAAGAAACATTTAACAATTAGGAAAACGTTTAACCATTACAAAATGTCACGATCGTTGATGAACGGGTCAGACCAAGGCGCAGCGTGAAATGCATCCATGTTTATTGTACTGAATAAACATACAAAAACAACAAAAGGCAACGAAACGTGACGTCGGAAGGCTAATCACAAACAAGATCCCACAACACAGGCAGGAAAACTGGCTGCCTAAGTATGATCCCCAATCAGAGACAACGAGCAACAGCTACCTCTGATTGGGAATCACACCCGGCCAACCATAGAAATAGAAACATAGAATACCACACATAGAAAAAGCACAACAAGGAATATACACACCCTGACTCAACATATAAGCGTCCCCTGAGTCAGGGCGTGACAGTACCCCCCCAAAGGTGTGGACTCCGACCGCACAACATAAACATAACAGGGTAGGGGCCGGGTGGGCATTCCGCCTCGGAGGCGGATCCGGCTCCGGGCGTGACGACCTCTTAATCTCCATCTCCCTGTTGCGCCCCTGGTCTGGTCTGGACCTCGGCGCGCTGCTTCCCCTTTCCTTCCTCCCACGATACGCCAGGCCCCGTCTGGACCCTGGTGTGGGAGACCCCGAACCTGGAGAGGGGCTGACGTCATGGTCTGGACTGGAGCCGCTGACCGGAGCTGGACTGGACACCGGTGGAGCAGACTACTCTGGCTCCGGAGTGGAGCAGCTGACCGGAGCTGGATCAGGCACCGGTGGAGCGGACTGCTCTAGCTCCGGAGTGGAGCCGCTGACCGGTGCCGAACCAGGCACCGGTGGAACGGGCACGGGCCGTGCCGGACTGGCGACGCGCACCACTGGCTTGGTGCGAGGAGCAGGAACAGGCCGGGCCGGACTGGCGACGCGCACCACTGGCTTGGTGCGAGGAGCAGGGACAGGCCGGGCCGGACTGGCGCCGCGCACCACAGACTTGGTGCGAGGAGCAGGAACAGTCCGGACCGGACTGGGAACACGCACCACTGTCTTGGTGCGAGGAGCAGGAACAGGCCGGACCGGACTGGGAACACGCACCACTGGCTTGGTGCGAGGAGCAGGAACAGGCCGGGCCGGACTGGGAACACGCACCACTGGCTTGGTGCGAGGAGCAGGAACAGGCCGGGGCGGACTGGGAACACACACCACTGGCTTGGTGCGGGGAGCAGGTACGGGGCGTATCGGACTGGGAACCGGCGCTGGAGGTCTATGACTGTCTCCGTCCTTTACACTCTGCGCCCCGTCCTCCTCCAGTGAGGACTCCTCCTTGAGCCCCCACGAGTGCAGTGGTCGGGGCTCCTCTCTGTCGCTCCCCGACCACCCTTTTAGCCCCTCCCCAAAATGTTATTGGGTCTGTCTCTCCTTCTCCACCCTGAGCCCTTTCAGGGCCTCCATCTGCCTTGTCAGATCCTCTCTTATCTCCCGCCAAGTCCATACTCTCTGCTCCTCCACCTGTGTCCAGGGTGTCTGCTGCTGCTGGGCACGCTGCTTGGTCCTCGTTTGGTGGGATCTTCTGTCACGATCGTTGATGAACGGGTCAGACCAAGGCGCAGCGTGAAATGCATCCATGTTTATTGTACTGAATAAACATACAAAAACAACAAACGGCAACGAAACGTGACATCGGAAGGCTAATCACTAACAAGCCCAAACTCACCGAACACAAACAAGATCCCACAACACAGGCAGGAAAACTGGCTACCTAAGTATGATCCCCAATCAGAGACAACGAGCAACAGCTGCCCCTGATTGGGAACCACACCCGGCCAACCATAGAAATAGAAACATAGAATACCACACATAGAAAAAGCACAACAAGGAATATACACACCCTGACTCAACATATAAGTGTCCCCTGAGTCAGGGCGTGACACAAAATATTTAACCATTAACAAATATTTAACCATTAAGAAATATTTAACCATTAAGAAACATTTAACCATTAGGAAATATGTAACCATTAAGAAACATTTAACCATTGAGAAATATTTAACCGTTAAGAAATATTTAACCATTAAGAAATATTTAACCATAAAGAAACATTTAACCATTAAGAAACATTTAACCATTACGAAATATGTAACCAAAAAGAGAAAGGAAAAGAGGTTGTTCATGTCATGCTGGGTAGGAGCTGCTAACTAATGAGGACAAGCGTCATCTTACAGCCCGGTCCAGGAACAAGCCCTAGTCCCTACAGTACCAATTCAGTGTTTGACCTGAAGAAATCAGACAGGTGTATTGCTTCACCTATGGCCTTCTAGATGAGCTTAGTGGAGCATCTAGCTATCCGTTTGTCACTACACTTATCTTTCTGTCAGATCTGCAAACACTGAATGGGTAGGGGCTGGGGGAAGGTCTATGGTCCAGATGAATGGGTAGGAGCTGGGGGAAGGTCTTTGGTCCAGATGAATGGGTAGGAGCTGGGGGAAGGTCTATGGTCCAGATGAATGGGTAGGAGCTGGGGGAAGGTCTTTGGTCCAGATGAATGGGTAGGAGCTGGGGGAAGGTCTATGGTCCAGATGAATGGGTAGGAGCTGGGGGAAGGTCTATGGTCCGGATGAATGGGTAGGAGCTGGGGGAAGGTCTATGGTCCAGATGAATGGGTAGGGGCTGGGGAGAGGTCAAAGGTCCAGATGAATGGGTAGGAGCTGGGGGAAGGTCTATGGTCCAGATGTTATTAGCAGATGCTCTAAAGCAAAGCACTCATAATAATTGCATTTAAATAAGAGAAACCAGGTCCTCGATTAATACGAGACAGACTATAGACTGTAGACCATAGACCATAGACTACAGACTGTAGAACATAGACTATAGACCATAGACTATAGACTATAGACTATAGACTATAGACTATAGACCATAGACCATAGACTATAGACGACAGAATATAGACTATAGACCATAGAATATAGACCATAGAAAATGGACTATAGACCACAGACTATAGACCATGGACCATAGACTATAGACAACAGACTATAGACTATAGACCATAGACCATAGATGGACCTCATACACTAATGCAAGTGTTGTAGTAGTTTGTCTTAGAGTGGAGCAGGTGAGTTGTAGTAGACAGTGCTGGAATGGAGCAGGTGAATTGTAGTGGTCAGTGTTGGAGTGGAGCAGGTGAGTTGTAGTGGTCAGTGTTTGAATTGAGCAGGTGAGTTGTATTATTCAGTGTTGGAGTGTTGCAGGCGAGTTGTAGTGGTCAGTGTTGGAGTGGAGTAGGTGAGTTGTAGTGGTCAGTGTTGGAGTATACTAGGTGAGTGTAGTAGTCAGTGTTGGAGTGGAGCAGGTGAGTTGTTGTAGTCAGTGTTGGAATGGAGCAAGTGAGTTGTAGTAGTCAGTGTTGGAATGGAGCAGGTGAGTTGTAGTGGTCAGTGTTGGAGTGGAGCAGGTGAGTTGTAGTGGTCAGTGTTTGAATTGAGCAGGTGAGTTGTATTATTCAGTGTTGGAGTGTTGCAGGCGAGTTGTAGTGGTCAGTGTTGGAGTGGAGTAGGTGAGTGTAGTAGTCAGTGTTGGAGTGGAGCAGGTGAGTTGTTGTAGTCAGTGTTGGAATGGAGCAAGTGAGTTGTAGTAGTCAGTGTTGGAATGGAGCAGCTGAGTTGTAGTAGTCAGTTGTGGAGTTTTGGAGTGGAGCAGGTGAGTTGTAGTGGTTAGTGTTGGAGTTGAGAAGGTGAGTTGTAGTGGTTAGTGTTGGAGTTGAGAAGGTGAGTTGTAGTCGTCAGTGTTGGAGTGGAGCAGGTGAGTTGTAGTAGTCAGTGTTGACTGGAGCAGGTGAGTTGTAGTAGTCAGTGTTGGAGTGGAGCAGGTGGGTTGTAGTAGTCAGTTTTGGAGTGGAGCACGTGTTGTAGTAGTCGGTGTTGGAGGGGAGCAGGTGAGTTGTAGTAGTCAGTGTTGGAGTGGAGAAGGTGAGTTGTAGTAGTCAGTGTTGGGAATTGAGCAGGTGAGTTGTAGTAGTCAGTGTTGGAGTTTTGGAGTGGATCAGGTAAGTTGTAGTAGTCAGTGTTGGAATGGAGCAGGTGAGCTGTAGTAGTCAGTGTTGGAGTGTAGCAGGTGAGTTGTATTAGTCTGTTTTGGAGTGTTGGAGTGGAGAAGGTAAGTTGTAGTGGTCAGTGTTGGAGTTGAGCAGGTGAGTTGTAGTAGTCAGTGTTGGAGTAGATTAAGTGAGATGAAAGTATTAGTGTTGGAATGGAGCAGGTCAGTTGTAGTGGTCAGTGTTGGAGTGGAGCAGGTGAGTTCTAGTTGTCAGTGTTGGAGTGGAGCAGGTGAGTTGTAGTGGTCAGTGTTGGAGTTGAGCAGGTGAGTTGTAGTAGTCAGTGTTGGAGTGGAGCAGGTGAGTTGTAGTAGTCAGTGTTGAGTGGAGCAGGTTAGTTTTAGCATTCAGTGTTGGAGTTGAGCAGGTGAGTTGTAGTAGTCAGTGTTGGAGTGGAGCAGGTGAGTTGTAGTAGTCAGTGTTGAGTGGAGCAGGTGAATTGTAGTAGTCAGTGTTGGAGTTGACAGGTGATATGTAGTAGTCAGTGTTGGAGTGCTGGGTTGGAGTAGGGGAGTTGTAGTAGTCAGTGTTGGAGTAGAGCAGGTAAGTTGTAGTAGTCAGTGTTGGAGTGGAGCAGTTGAGTTGTAGTAGTCAGTAATAAGTGTTGGAGAGGATTAGGTAAGTTGTAGTAGTCAGTGTTGGAGTTGGACTGGTGAGTTGTAGTAGTCAGTGTTGGAGTGGAGCAGGGCAGTTGTAGTAGTCAGTGTTGGAGTGGAGCCGGTGAGTTGTAGTAGTCAGTAATGGAGTGTTGAAGAGGATTAGGTAAATTGTGGTAGTCAGTGTTGGAGTTGGACTGGTGAGTTGTAGTGGTCAGTGTTGGAGTTGAGAAGGTAAGTTGTAGTGATCAGTGTTGGAGTTGAGCAGGTGAGTTGTAGTAATCAGTGTTGGAGTGTTGGAGTGAAGCAGGTAAATTGTGGTAGTCAGTATTGGAGTGTTAGAGTGGAGTAGGTGAGTTGTAGTGGTCAGTTCTGGAGTGGAGCAGGTAGATTGTAGTGGTCAGTGTTGAAGTTGAGCAGGTGAGTTGTATTAGTCAATGTTGGAGTGTTGGAGTTTTGGAGTGTAGCAGGTTAGTTGTAGTAGTAGTCAGTGTTGGAGTGGAGCAGTTGAGTTGTAGTATTTTATTTTTATTTTTTTAATGCCATTTAGCAGACGCTTTTATCCAAAGCGACTTACAGTCATGCGTGCATACATTTTTTTGTGTACGTGTGGTCCCGGGGATCGAACCCACTACCTTGGCGTTACAAGCGCCGTGCTCTACCAGCTGATCTACAGAGGACCACAGTAGTAGTCAGTAATGAGTGTTGGAGTGGATCAGGTAAGTTGTAGTAGTCAATATTGGAGTGGATTAGGTGAGTTGTAGTAGTCAGTGTTGGAGTGTAGCAGGTGAGCTGTAGTAGTCAGTTTTGGAGTGTTAGAGTGGAGAAGGTAAGTTGTAGTGGTCAGTGTTGGAGTTGAGTAGGTGAGTTGTAGTAGTCAGTGATGGAGTGGAGCAGGTGAGTTGTAGTGGTCAGTGTTGGAGTAGTGTAGGTGGGTTGTAGTGGTCAGTGTTGGAGTGGAGCAGGTGAGATGTAGTGGTCAGTGATGGAGTAGAGTAGTTGAGTGAAGTAGTCAGTTTTGGAGTGGAGCACGTGTTGTAGTAGTCAGTGTTGGTGGGGAGCAGGTGAGTTGTAGTAGTCAGTGTTGGAGTGGAGCAGGTAGGTTGTGGTAATCAGTTTGGAGTGGATCAGGTAAGTTGTAGTGGTCAGTGTTGGAGTTGAGCAGGTGAGTTGTAGTAGTCAGTGTTGGAGTGGAGCAGGTGTTGTGGTAGTCAGTGTTGGAGTGTAGCAGGTGAGATGTAGTAGTCAGTGTTGGAGTGGAGCAGGTGATTTGTAGTAGTCAGTGTTGGAGTGGATTAGGTGATTTGTAGTAGTCGGTGTTGGAGTTGAGCAGGTATTTTGTAGTAGTCAGTTTGGAGTGGATCAGGTAAGTTGTAGTAGTCAGTGTTGGAATGGAGCAGGTGAGCTGTAGTAGTCAGTGTTGGAGTGGAGAAGGTAAGTTGTAGTGGTGAGTGTTGGAGTTGAGCAGGTGAGTTGTAGTAGTCAGTGTTGGATTGGAGCAGGTGAGTTGTAGTGGTCAGTGTTGGAGTAGAGTAGGTGAGTTGTAGTAGTCAGTGTTGGAATGGAGCAGGTGAGCTGTAGTAGTCAGTGTTGGAGTGGAGCAGGTGAGTTGTAGTAGTCAGTATTGTAGTGGAGAAGTTGAGTTGTAGTGGTCAGTTTTGGAGTAGAGTAGGTGAGTTGGAGTAGTCAGTGTTGGAGTAGATTAAGTGAGTTGAAAGTATTAGTGTTGGAATGGAGCAGGTCAGTTGTAGTAGTCAGTTTGGAGTGGATCAGGTAAGTTGTAGTAGTCAGTGTTGGAATGGAGCAGGTGAGCTGTAGTAGTCAGTGTTGGAGTGTAGCAGGTGAGTTGTATTAGTCCGTTTTGGAGTGTTGGAGTGGAGAACGTAAGTTGTAGTGGTGAGTGTTGGAGTTGAGCAGGTGAGTTGTAGTAGTCAGTGTTGGATTGGAGCAGGTGAGTTGTAGTGGTCAGTGTTGGAGTGGAGCAGGTGAGTTGTAGTGAGCAGTGTTGAGTACAGTAGATGAGTTGTGGTAGTAAGTAAGGGAGTGGAGCAGGTGAGTTGTAGTAGTCAGTATTGTAGTGGAGAAGTTGAGTTGTAGTGGTCAGTTTTGGAGTGGAGCAGGTGAATTGTAGTAGTCAGTGTTGGAGTGGAGCAGGTGAGTTCTAGTTGTCAGTGTTGGAGTAGAGAATGTGAGTTGTTGTAGTCAGTGTTGAGTGGAGCAGGTGAGTTGTAGTAGTCATTGTTGGAGTGGAGCAGGTTAGTTGTAGCATTCAGTGTTGGAGTTGAGCAGGTGAGTTGTAGTAGTCAGTTGTGGATTTTTGGAGTGGAGCAGGTGAGTTGTAGTGGTCAGTGTTGGAGTTGAGCAGGTGAGTTGTAGTAGTCAGTGTTGGAGTGGAGCAAGTGATGTTGTAGTAGTCAGTGTTGACTGGAGCAGGTGAGTTGTAGTAGTCAGTGTTGGAGTGGAGCAGGTGGGTTGTAGTAGTCAGTTTTGGAGTGGATTACGTGTTGTAGTAGTCGGTGTTGGAGGGAGCAGGTGAGTTGTAGTAGTCAGTGTTGGAGTGGAGAAGGTGAGTTGTAGTAGTCAGTGTAGAGTGGATTAGGTGAGTTGTAGTAGTCAATGTTGGGAATTGAGCAGGTGAGTTGTAGTAGTCAGTGTTGGAGTTTTGGAGTGGATCAGGTAAGTTGTAGTAGTCAGTGTTGGAATGGAGCAGGTGAGCTGTAGTAGTCAGTGTTGGAGTGTAGCAGGTGAGTTGTATTAGTCATTGTTGGAGTGGAGCAGGTTAGTTGTAGCATTCAGTGTTGGAGTTGAGCAGGTGAGTTGTAGTAGTCAGTTGTGGATTTTTGGAGTGGAGCAGGTGAGCTGTAGTGGTCAGTGTTGGAGTTGAGCAGGTGAGTTGTAGTAGTCAGTGTTGGAGTGGAGCAGGTGATGTTGTAGTAGTCAGCGATCATACACTGTTTACCAGGGGGCAGGGCTACCGACGTTAAGGCTAATCTAAAGATGGTGCTGGCTAAAGCTAAAACTGGCGAGTGTAGAGAGTATAGAGATATTGTTATCCACGTCGGCACCAACGATGTTAGGATGAAACAGTCAGAGGTCACCAAGTGCAACATAGCTTCAGCGTGTAAATCAGCTAGAAAGATGTGTCGGCATCGAGTAATTGTCTCTGGCCCCCTCCCAGTTAGGGGAAGTGACGAGCTCTACAGCAGAGTCTCAGCACTCAATCGCTGGTTGAAAACTGTTTTCTGCCCCTCCCAAAAGATAACATTTGTGGATAATTGGCCCTCTTTCTGGGACTCACCCACAAACAGGATCAAGCCTGACCTGCTGAGGAGTGACGGACTCCATCCTAGCTGGAGGGGTGCTCTCCTCTTATCTACCAACATAGATAGGGCTCTAACTCCTCTAGCCCCACAGTGAAATAGGGTGCAGGCCAGGCAGCAGGCTGTTAGCCAACCTGCCAGCTTAGTGGAGTCTGCCAATAGCATAGTCAGTGTAGTCAGCTCAGCCATACCCATTGAGACTGTGTCTGTGCCTCGACCTAGGTTGGGCAAAACTAAACATGGTGGTGTTCACCCTAGCAATCTTATTAGGATAAAGACCTCCTCCATTCCTGCCATTATTGAAAGAGATCGTGATACCTCACATCTCAAAATAGGGTTACTTAATGTTAGATCCCTCACTTCAAAGGCAGTCATAGTCAATGAACTAATCACTGATCATAATCTTGATGTGATTGGCCTGACTGAAACATGGCTTAAGCCTGATGAATTTGCTGTGTTAAATGAGGCCTCACCTCCTGGTTACACTAGTGACCATATTCCCCGTGCATCCCGCAAAGGCGGAGGTGTTGCTAACATTTACGATAGCAAATTTCAATTTACAAAAAAAAAAATGACGTTTTCATCTTTCGAGCTTCTAGTCATGAAATCTATGCAGCCTACTCAATCACTTTTTATAGCTACTGTTTACAGGCCTCCTGGGCCATATACAGCGTTCCTCTCTGAGTTTCCTGAATTCCTATCAGACCTTGTAGTCATAGCAGATCATATTCTAATTTTTGGTGATTTTAATATTCACATGGAGAAGTCCACAGACCCACTCCAAAAGTCTTTCGGAGCCATTATCGACTCAGTGGGTTTTGTCCAACATGTATCTGGACCTACTCACTGCCACAGTCATACTCTGGACCTAGTTTTGTCCCATGGAATAAATGTTGTAGATCTTAATGTTTTTCCACAAAATCCTGGACTATCGGACCACCATTTTATTACGTTTGCAATCGCAACAAATAATCTGCTCAGACCCCAACCAAGGAGCATCAAAAGTCGTGCTATAAATTCTCAGACAACACAAAAATTCATTGATGCCCTTCCAGACTCCTTCTGCCTACCCAAGGACGTCAGAGGACAAAAATCAGTTAACCACTTAACTGAGGAACTCAATTTAACCTTGCGCAATACCCTAGATGCAGTTGCACCCCTAAAAACGAAAAACATTTGTCATAAGAAACTAGCTCCCTGGTATACAGAAAATACCCGAGCTTTGAAGCAAGCTTCCAGGAAATTGGAAACGGAAATGGCGCCACACCAAACTGGAAGTCTTCCGACTAGCTTGGAAAGACAGTACCGTGCAGTACCGAAGAGCCCTCACTGCTGCTCGATCATCCTACTTTTCCAAATTAATCGAGGAAAATAAGAACAATCCAAAATTTCTTTTTGATACTGTTGCAAAGCTAACTAAAAAGCAGCATTCCCCAAGAGAGGATGGTTTTCACTTCAGCAGTGATAAATTCATGAACTTCTTTGAGGAAAAGATCATGACCATTAGAAAGCAAATTACGGACTCCTCTTTGAATCTGCGTATTCCTCCAGGGCTTAGCTGTCCTGGATCTGCACAGCTCTGCGAGGGCCTGGGATCGGGAGAGACACTTAAGTGTTTTAGTACTATATCTCTTGACACAATGATGAAAATAATCATGGCCTCTAAACCTTCAAGCTGCATACTGGATCCTATTCCTACTAAACTGCTGAAGGAGCTGCTTCCTGTGCTTGGCCCTCCTATGTTGAACATAATAAACAGCTCTCTATCCACCGGATGTGTACCAAACTCACTAAAAGTGGCAGTGATAAAGCCTCTCTTGAAAAAGCCAAACCTTGACCCGGAAAATATAAAAAACTATCGGCCTATATCGAATCTTCCATTCCTCTCAAAAATTTTAGAAAAAGCTGTTGCGCAGCAACTCACTGCCTTTCTGAAGACAAACAATGTATACGAAATGCTTCAGTCTGGTTTTAGACCCCATCATAGCACTGAGACTGCACTTGTGAAGGTGGTAAATGACCTTTTAATGGCGTCAGACCGAGGCTCTGCATCTGTCCTCGTGCTACTAGACCTTAGTGCTGCCTTTGACACCATCGATCACCACATTCTTTTGGAGAGACTGGAAACCCAAATTGGTCTACACGGACAAGTTCTGGCCTGGTTTAGATCCTACCTGTCGGAAAGATATCAGTTTGTCTCTGTGAATGGTCTGTCCTCCGACAAATCAACTGTACATTTCGGTGTTCCTCAAGGTTCCGTTTTAGGACCACTATTGTTTTCACTATATATTTTACCTCTTGGGGATGTTATTCGAAAACATAATGTTAACTTTCACTGCTATGCGGATGACACACAGCTGTACATTTCAATGAAGCATGGTGAAGCCCCAAAATTGCCCTCGCTAGAAGCCTGTGTTTCAGACATAAGGAAGTGGATGGCTGAAAACTTTTTACTTTTAAACTCGGACAAAACAGAGATGCTTGTTCTAGGTCCCAAGAAACAAAGAGATCTTCTGTTAAATCTGACAATTAATCTTGATGGTTGTAAAGTCGTCTCAAATAAAACTGTGAAGGACCTAGGCGTTACTCTTGACCCTGATCTCTCTTTTGACGAACATATCAAGACTGTTTCAAGGACAGCTTTTTTCCATCTACGTAACATTGCAAAAATCAGAAATTTTCTGTCCAAAAATGATGCAGAAAAATTGATCCATGCATTTGTTACTTCTAGATTGGACTACTGCAATGCTCTATTTTCCGGCTACCGGATAAAGCACTAAATAAACTTCAGTTAGTGCTAAATACGGCTGCTAGAATCCTGACTAGAACCAAGAAATTTGATCATATTACTCCAGTGCTAGCTTCCCTACACTGGCTTCCTGTTAAGGCAAGGGCTGATTTCAAGGTTTTACTGTTAACCTATAAAGCGTTACATGGGCTTGCTCCTACCTATCTTTCCGAGTTGGTCCTGCCGTACATACCAATACGTACGCTACGGTCACAAGACGCAGGCCTCCTAATTGTCCCTAGAATTTCTAAGCAAACAGCGGGAGGCAGGGCTTTCTCCTATAGATCTCCATTTTTATGGAACAGTCTGCCTACCCATGTGAGAGACGCAGACTCGGTCTCAACCTTTAAGTCTTTACTGAAGACTTATCTCTTCAGTAGGTCATATGATTGAGTGTAGTCTGGCCCAGGAGTGTGAAGGTGAACGGAAAGGCTGGAGCAACGAACAGCCCTTGCTGTCTCTGCCAGGCCGGTTCCCCTCTCCACTGGGGTTCTCTGCCTCTAACCCTGTTGCAGGGGCTGAGTCACTGGCTTGCTGGTGCTCTTTCATGCCGTCCCTGGGAGGGGTGCGTCACTTGAGTGGGTTGAGTTACTGACGTGATCTTCCTGTCTGGGTTGGCGCCCCCTTGGTTTGTGCTGTGGTGGAGACCTCTGTGGGCTATACTCGGCCTTGTCTCAGGATTGTAAGTTGGTGGTTGGGGATATCCCTCTAGTGGTGCGGGGGCTGTGCTTTGGCGGAGTGGGTGGGGTTATATCCTTCCTGTTTGGCCCTGTCCGGGGTTTCTTCGGATGGGGCCACAGTGTCTCCGGACCGCTCCTGTCTCAGCCTCCAGTATTTATGCTGCAGTAGTTTATGTGTCGGGGGCTGGGGTTAGTTGGTTATACCTGGAGTACTTCTCCTGTCTTATCCAGTGTCCTGTGTGAATTTAAGTATGCTCTCTCTAATTCTCTCGTTCTCTCTTTCTCTCTGAGAACCTGAGCCCTAGGACCATACGTCAGGACTACCGGGCATGATGACACCTTGCTGTCCCCAGTCCGCCTGGCCTTGCTGCTATTCCAGTTTCAACTGTTCTGCCTGCGGCTACGAAACCCCCTACCTGTCCCAGACCTGCTGTTTTCAACTCTAAATGATCGGCTATGAAAAGCCAACTGAGAGACCTGAGCCCTAGGACCATACGTCGGGACTACCGGCCGTGGTGACTCCTTGCTGTCCCCAGTCCGCCTGGCCTTGCTGCTATTCCAGTTTAAACTGTTCTGCCTGCGGTTATGGAACCCCCTACCTGTCCCAGACCTGCTGTTTTAAACTCTAATGATCGGCTATGAAAAGCCAACTGAGATTTATTCCTGATTATTATTTGACCATGCTTGTCACTTATGAACATTTTTGAACATCTTGGCATGGTTCTGTTATAATCTCCACCCGGCACAGCCAGAAGAGGACTGGCCACCCCTCATAGCCTGGTTCCTCTCTAGGTTTCTTCCTAGGTTTTGCCTTTCTAGGGAGTTTTTCCTAGCCACCGTGCTTCTACACCTGCATTACTAGCTGTTTGGGGTTTTAGGCTGGGTTTCTGTACAGCACTTCGAGATATTAGCTGATGTAAGAAGGGCTATATAAAATAAAATTGATTGATTGATTGATTGAGTGTTGAGTGGAGCAGGTTCGTTTTAGCATTCAGTGTTGGAGTTGAGCAGGTGAGTTGTAGAAGTCAGTTATGGAGTTTTGGAGTGGAGCAGTTGAGTTGTAGTGGTCAGTTTTGGAGTTGAGCAGGTGAGTTGTAGTAGTCAGTGATGGAGTAGAGTAGTTGAGTGAAGTAGTCAGTTTTGGAGTGGAGCACGTGTTGTAGTAGTCAGTGTTGGTGGGGAGCAGGTGAGTTGTAGTAGTCAGTGTTGGAGTGGAGCAGGTAGGTTGTGGTAATCAGTTTGGAGTGGATCAGGTAAGTTGTAGTGGTCAGTGTTGGAGTTGAGCAGGTGAGTTGTAGTAGTCAGTGTTGGAGTGGAGCAGGTGTTGTGGTAGTCAGTGTTGGAGTGTAGCAGGTGAGATGTAGTAGTCAGTGTTGGAGTGGAGCAGGTGATTTGTAGTAGTCAGTGTTGGAGTGGATTAGGTGATTTGTAGTAGTCGGTGTTGGAGTTGAGCAGGTATTTTGTAGTAGTCAGTTTGGAGTGGATCAGGTAAGTTGTAGTAGTCAGTGTTGGAATGGAGCAGGTGAGCTGTAGTAGTCAGTGTTGGAGTGGAGAAGGTAAGTTGTAGTGGTGAGTGTTGGAGTTGAGCAGGTGAGTTGTAGTAGTCAGTGTTGGATTGGAGCAGGTGAGTTGTAGTGGTCAGTGTTGGAGTAGAGTAGGTGAGTTGTAGTAGTCAGTGTTGGAATGGAGCAGGTGAGCTGTAGTAGTCAGTGTTGGAGTGGAGCAGGTGAGTTGTAGTAGTCAGTATTGTAGTGGAGAAGTTGAGTTGTAGTGGTCAGTTTTGGAGTAGAGTAGGTGAGTTGGAGTAGTCAGTGTTGGAGTAGATTAAGTGAGTTGAAAGTATTAGTGTTGGAATGGAGCAGGTCAGTTGTAGTAGTCAGTTTGGAGTGGATCAGGTAAGTTGTAGTAGTCAGTGTTGGAATGGAGCAGGTGAGCTGTAGTAGTCAGTGTTGGAGTGTAGCAGGTGAGTTGTATTAGTCCGTTTTGGAGTGTTGGAGTGGAGAAGGTAAGTTGTAGTGGTGAGTGTTGGAGTTGAGCAGGTGAGTTGTAGTAGTCAGTGTTGGATTGGAGCAGGTGAGTTGTAGTGGTCAGTGTTGGAGTGGAGCAGGTGAGTTGTAGTGAGCAGTGTTGAGTACAGTAGATGAGTTGTGGTAGTAAGTGTTGGAGTGGAGCAGGTGAGTTGTAGTAGTCAGTATTGTAGTGGAGAAGTTGAGTTGTAGTGGTCAGTTTTGGAGTGGAGCAGGTGAATTGTAGTAGTCAGTGTTGGAGTGGAGCAGGTGAGTTCTAGTTGTCAGTGTTGGAGTAGAGAATGTGAGTTGTTGTAGTCAGTGTTGAGTGGAGCAGGTGAGTTGTAGTAGTCATTGTTGGAGTGGAGCAGGTTAGTTGTAGCATTCAGTGTTGGAGTTGAGCAGGTGAGTTGTAGTAGTCAGTTGTGGATTTTTGGAGTGGAGCAGGTGAGTTGTAGTGGTCAGTGTTGGAGTTGAGCAGGTGAGTTGTAGTAGTCAGTGTTGGAGTGGAGCAAGTGATGTTGTAGTAGTCAGTGTTGACTGGAGCAGGTGAGTTGTAGTAGTCAGTGTTGGAGTGGAGCAGGTGGGTTGTAGTAGTCAGTTTTGGAGTGGATTACGTGTTGTAGTAGTCGGTGTTGGAGGGGAGCAGGTGAGTTGTAGTAGTCAGTGTTGGAGTGGAGAAGGTGAGTTGTAGTAGTCAGTGTAGGAGTGGATTAGGTGAGTTGTAGTAGTCAATGTTGGGAATTGAGCAGGTGAGTTGTAGTAGTCAGTGTTGGAGTTTTGGAGTGGATCAGGTAAGTTGTAGTAGTCAGTGTTGGAATGGAGCAGGTGAGCTGTAGTAGTCAGTGTTGGAGTGTAGCAGGTGAGTTGTATTAGTCATTGTTGGAGTGGAGCAGGTTAGTTGTAGCATTCAGTGTTGGAGTTGAGCAGGTGAGTTGTAGTAGTCAGTTGTGGATTTTTGGAGTGGAGCAGGTGAGCTGTAGTGGTCAGTGTTGGAGTTGAGCAGGTGAGTTGTAGTAGTCAGTGTTGGAGTGGAGCAGGTGATGTTGTAGTAGTCAGTGTTGAGTGGAGCAGGTTCGTTTTAGCATTCAGTGTTGGAGTTGAGCAGGTGAGTTGTAGAAGTCAGTTATGGAGTTTTGGAGTGGAGCAGTTGAGTTGTAGTGGTCAGTTTTGGAGTTGAGCAGGTGAGTTGTAGTAGTCAGTGTTGGAGTGGAGCAGGTGAGTTGTAGTAGTCAGTGTTGAGTGGAGCAGGTGAATTGTAGTAGTCAGTGTTGGAGTTGACAGGTGATTTCTAGTAGTCAGTGTTGGAGTGCTGGGTTGGAGTAGGGGAGTTGTAGTAGTCAATGTTGGAGTAGAGGAGGTGAGTTGTAGTGGTCAGTGTTGAAGTAGAGCAGGTAAGTTGTAGTAGTCAGTGTTGGAGTGGAGCAGTTGAGTTGTAGTAGTCAGTAATAAGTGTTGGAGAGGATTAGGTAAGTTGTAGTAGTCAGTGTTGGAGTTGGACTGGTGAGTTGTAGTAGTCAGTGTTGGAGGGGAGCAGGGCAGTTGTAGTAGTCAGTGTTGGAGTGGAGCCGGTGTGTTGTAGTAGTCAGTAATGGAGTGTTGAAGAGGATTAGGTAAATTGTGGTATTCAGTGTTGGAGATGGACTGGTGAGTTGTAGTGGTCAGTGTTGGAGTTGAGAAGGTAAGTTGTAGTGATCAGTGTTGGAGTTGAGCAGGTGAGTTGTAGTAGTCAGTGTTGGAGTGTTGGAGTGAATCAGGTAAGTTGTGGTAGTCAGTGTTGGAGTGGAGCAGGTAAGTTGTGGTAGTCAGTATTGGAGTTGAGCAGGTGAGTTGTAGTAGTCAGTGTTGGAGTGGAGCAGGTGGGTTGTTGTATTAGTAGTCAGTGGGGCGGGTGAGTTGTATGAGTCAATGGTGGAGTGTTGGAGTGTTGGAGTGTAGCAGGTAAGTTGTAGTAGTAGTCAGTGTTGGAGTGGAGCAGGTAAGTTGTAGTTGTCAGTGTTGGAGTAGAGGAGGTGAGTTGTAGTAGTCAGTGTTGAAGTGGAGCAGGTGAGTTGTAGTAGTCAGTGTTGGAGTAGAGCAGGTAAGTTGTAGGAGTCAGTGTTGGAGTGGAGCAGTTGAGTTGTAGTAGTCAGTAATTAGTGTTGGAGAGGATTAGGTAAGTTGTAGTAGTCAGTGTTGGAGTTGGACTGGTGAGTTGTAGTAGACAGTGTTGGAGTGGAGCAGGGCAGTTGTAGTAGTCAGTGTTGGAGTGGAGCCGGTGAGTTGTAGTAGTCAGTAATGGAGTGTTGAAGAGGATTAGGTAAATTGTGGTAGTCAGTGTTGGAGTTGGACTGGTGAGTTGTAGTGGTCAGTGTTGGAGTTGAGAAGGTAAGTTGTAGTGATTAGTGTTGGAGTTGAGCAGGTGAGTTGTAGTAGTCAGTGTTGGAGTGTTGGAGTGAAGCAGGTAAGTTGTGGTAGTCAGTATTGGAGTGTTAGAGTGGAGTAGGTGAGTTGTAGTGGTCAGTGTTGGAGTGGAGCAGGTAGATTGTAGTGGTCAGTGTTGAAGTTGAGCAGGTGAGTTGTATTAGTCAATGTTGGAGTGTTGGAGTGTTGGAGTGTAGCAGGTAAGTTGTAGTAGTAGTCAGTGTTGGAGTGGATTATGTGAGTTGTATTAGTCACTGTTGGAGTGGAGCAGGTGAGTTGTATTAGTCATTGTTGGAGTGTTGGAGTGAAGCAGGTAAGTTGTGGTAGTCAGTGTTGGAGTGTTGGAGTGGAGCAGGTAAGTTGTGGTAGTCAGTATTGGAGTTGAGCAGGTGAGTTGTAGTAGTCAGTGTTGGAGTGGAGCAGGTGGGTTGTTGTATTAGTAGTCAGTGGGGCAGGTGAGTTGTATGAGTCAATGGTGGAGTGTTGGAGTGTTGGAGTGTAGCAGGTAAGTTGTAGTAGTAGTCAGTGTTGGAGTGGAGCAGGTGAGTTGTAGTTGTCAGTGTTGGAGTAGAGGAGGTGAGTTGTAGTAGTCAGTGTTGAAGTGGAGCAGGTGAGTTGTAGTAGTCAGTGTTGGAGTAGAGCAGGTACGTTGTAGGAGTCAGTGTTGGAGTGGAGCAGTTGAGTTGTAGTAGTCAGTAATTAGTGTTGGAGAGGATTAGGTAAGTTGTAGTAGTCAGTAGTGGAGTTGGACTGGTGAGTTGTAGTAGTCAGTGTTGGAGTGGAGCAGGGCAGTTGTAGTAGTCAGTGTTGGAGTGGAGCCGGTGAGTTGTAGTAGTCAGTGTTGGAGTTGAGCAGGTGAGTTGTAGTAGTCAGTGTTGGAGTGTTGGAGTGAAGCAGGTAAGTTGTGGTAGTCAGTATTGGAGTGTTAGAGTGGAGTAGGTGAGTTGTAGTGGTCAGTGTTGGAGTGGAGCAGGTAGATTGTAGTGGTCAGTGTTGAAGTTGAGCAGGTGAGTTGTATTAGTCAATGTTGGAGTGTTGGAGTGTTGGAGTGTAGCAGGTAAATTGTAGTAGTAGCCAGTGTTGGAGTGGATTATGTGAGTTGTATTA
This sequence comes from Coregonus clupeaformis, assembly GCF_020615455.1. Lineage (NCBI taxonomy): Eukaryota > Metazoa > Chordata > Actinopteri > Salmoniformes > Salmonidae > Coregonus > Coregonus clupeaformis. Next base: position 10,251,656 of record NC_059193.1, read on the forward strand.
GTCACTGTTGGAGTGGAGCAGGTGAGTTGTATTAGTCAGTGTTGGAGTGGAGCAGGTGAGTTGTAGTAGTCAGTAATGAGTGTTGGAGAGGATTAGGTAAGTTGTAGTAGTCAGTGTTGGAGTTGGACTGGTGAGTTGTAGTAGTCAGTGTTGGAGTGGAAAAGGGGTTGTAGTAGTCAGTGTTGGAGTGGAAAAGGGGTTGTAGTAGTCAGTGTTGGAGTTGAGCAGGTGGGTTGTATTAGTCAGTGTTGGAGTGGAGCAGGTTAGTTGTAGTAGTCAGTAATGAGTGTTGGAGAGGATTAGGTAAATTGTAGTAGTCAGTGTTGGAGTTGGACTGGTGAGTTGTAGTATTCAGTGTTGGAGTGGAAAAGGGCAGTTGTAGTAGTCAGTGTTGGAGTGTTGGTGTGGTGTATGTTAGTTGTAGTAGTCAGTGCTGGAGTGGAGCAGGTAAGTTGTAGTAGTCAGCATTCGAGTGTTGGAGTGGAGTAGGTGAGTTGGAGTGGTCAGTGTTGGAGTGGAGCAGGTAGATTGTAGTGTTGAAGTTGAGCAGGTGAGTTGGAGTGGTCAGTGTTGGAATGGAGCAGGTAGATTGTAGTAGTAAGTGTTGGAGTGGAGCAGGTGAGTTGTATTAGTCAGTGTTGAAGTGGAGCAGGTGAGTTGTAGTAGTCATTGTTGGAGTAGAGCAGGTACGTTGTAGTAGTCAGTGTTGGAGTGGAGCAGGTGAGTTGTAGTAGTCAGTGTTGGAGTGGAGCAGGTGAGTTGTAGTAGTCAGTGTTGGAGTGGAGCAAGTGAGTTGTAGTAGTCAGTGTGTGTGTGTGTGTGGTCCTGCTATTGTGTGTTTTTGTTTACATGTGTTGCATCCTGCTTGACTCTGTTTGCTACTAGCCTACTCTACTATGAGAGTGACAGTGACCCTCCCTCCATCTCAGTGCGTTTGACGCTCACTTTCCAGTAACAGGCTTAAATGAACAGAGTAGTGATTCTCAGCAAGCCGATGCCTTCAGCAGAGTGGCCAGATTAATATCTATTAGGAACACAAACCCTCATCTGCATCGCAAATGGCACCATACTCAGTTTATAGTGCACTACTACTCCCTTTATAGTGCACTACTTTTGAGCAGAGTAGTACTTTATAAAGGAAATAGGGTGCCATTTGGGACACAGACACTCTCTACAGCTGAATATCTCCCTCTCTCTCTATAAGTATATCTAGGGATCTCCTTCACTGTCCCCACTATTAGACTCTTTCATTTCCTCCTTCAGTCTATATCTCTTCCTCTCTCTCTCGCTCCATCTCATATAATGATGTTTAATTTGCCGGTTTATCTATATTCCCCCCCCTCTCTCTCTCTCTCTCTCTCTCTCTCTCTCTCTCTCTCTCTCTCACTCTCTCTCTCTCTCCTCTCTCTCTCTCTCTCTCTCTCATTCTCTCTCTCTCTCTCTTTCTCTCTCTCTCTCTCTCTCTCTCTTTCTCTCTCTCTCTCTCTCTCTCTCTCTCTCTCTCTCTCTCTCTCTCTCTCTCTCTCTCTCTCTCTCTCTCTCTCTCTCTTTCTCTCTCTCTCTCCACTCTTCCATCCTCTTTGCTGACCAGCATTATTAGCTACATTGTTATGTAATAATAATACCATAATTACCATTATTAAAGCTATTCCCCTCTCTTCTCTTCTCTTCTCTTCTCTTCTCTTCTCTTCTCTTCTTTTCTTTTCTCTTCTCTTCTCTTCTCTTCTCCTCTCATCCCTCCCTCTCTCCCTCAGGGAGTTTATTTTCAGCCTGAGGGGATTCAGTTCCTTCTTCAGTGGTCTGGGAGAGGCTCTGTGTAGCTGGGAGCCTGCAGTCCCAAGCAACCACTCCCTCTGCTGGAACGGACAAGAAATGACAAACAGGTAAAGGACATGCTGATTGACGTCTGTGGAAGCACCCCAAAAGGCACTGATGATCAAAAGTAGTGCACTATAAATGGAATAGGGTGCAAAGGGAATATGGTGCCATTATAGACACAGCCTGTGTTCACTGCAATAGTCTGGTTTGTAAACCTAACTGTACCCTATCCACAGTAGTATTGTGACGCGAAATACAGCCTTGTACCAATCTAAACAGCACACTATGCAGTCTGGTTGTGGTTTTATTGTCATATGTTATGTCTCTCTATCTCGTTCCATCATATAGATGTGTCAGATGTACAAAGTTCATTAAAGTTGAATGATCACTGTCCCTGAGTAAAGAGTGTGTAGGTCAGTTGAAGGTGAAGTTTGTGTAGAAGTGATGAGCCTCATCTCCGACAGTGTGTGAGTGTAAATCTTGACTCTGTCTCTCCATGAGAAGGTTATTAATGTCAGTCGCGCTTTCTCCTTCTTTCCTGCTCGGTTAATTGCTGTTTCGATCGCTCTCTCATCTTTCGCCCGTGTCTCGCTGCACCCCACAGAACCCAATTTGGAATCTGCAATATTTCACTTCACCTCCTGTCTCCCTTGCTCCAGCATCGTAACTTTCTCTCCCTCTCTCCCTCGTTCTCTCTCTTCATCTGGCCCCGATTTTCAATTGTTTCACTTAGCTCGACTTTATTTATCCTCAGATAATGATTTTATATTGATTCTAATCAATGCAAAAGCATCACTTCTGATTGAAATGAGAGGTGAGGGAAGTCAATGTTTTTCCCTCAAGAAGCATATAGGAACCCAAGATATAGGGAGAATCTCAATTGCATACTCCTCGCATACTACTCTCTTCTCTCCTCGCGCCTTCTCAAAACCCATTGGATGAGAAATCCAGTGGTACAAGAAAAACTGGTTTGTATCCATTAGTGCACACAGTAGCAACAGAAATCGAAAATGAGAGATAGGTAGTCCCTCCCTAAATCAGTCTGTTTTCTTCTGTTTAGTGCCTATTTAATATGACCCAGGGGGTCTTACTAGCTTCCTTCATGTGTCCTCGATTCCACCCTGTCTCTCCTTCAGTCTGTAGCAGGCAGGCTGGCAGCCCTTCCTCAGTCTCAGTGTGCCTGTCACAGATGAGATGAGGACACTCTCAGAGATAAAAAGGCTTATTGCCTCCTCCAGGGGGGAAGAGAGCAGGGTGGCGAGGGGGCCGAGGTATCCTGGGGGGGTAATTACGGGCCAGCGGAGAGAGAGGGTGATAGAGAGGGTGAAAGACAAGGATTTGGAGAGGGTGGCGAAGATGGAAGGAGACGGAGGGAGGAATAGATGGAGATATGGTGAGAGAGGGGGAGAGAGGGATGGAGGGAGGGAGAGAAAGAGGGAGAAAGAGGGGGAGAGGGTGAAAGATAAGAGAGAGGGGGATAAAGAGGGAAAGAGATATAGAGGGTGTGGGATGGAGGGATTGTAATGTCCTCCTTCAAGCAACTGTCAATGTCTTCTCTGAGAGAAGGCTATATTTCCAACTGTCAGTGTTCCTCTCTGAGAGTAGGGCAAGCGATATATATTTCCAACTGTCAATGTCATCTCTGAGAGTAGGACAGGTTATATTTCTAACTGTCAATGCCCTCTCTGAGAGTAGGACAGGCTATATTTCCAACTGTCAATATCCTCTCTGAGAGTAGGACAGGCTATATTTCCAACTGTCAATATCCTCTCTGATAGCAGGCTATATCTACCTCAGTTACTTCGTACCTCTGCACATCGACTCGGCACTGGTACCCTGTGTATATAGCCAAGTTATCGTTACTCATTGTGTATTTATTATTACTTTTATTATTACGTGTTTTACTTTTCAATTATTTCTCTATTTTCTTTCTCTGCATTGTTGGGAAGGGCCCGTAAGTTAGTATTTCACTGTTAGTCTACACCTGTTGTTTATGAAGCATGTGACAAATACAATTTGATTTGATATGAGTCAAATCCATCCATCTTCTCTTCTTATCCTCCAGTTTATACCAAAAGGGCTTACCTTATCATAGCTTTTACACAGTGTAGATGGACCTAGAGCTCAGAATGCCTCTCACACTATTTCTGTAGAGACATTGAGGTCTGAGCTAAATGTATCTCTCATTATCAGACGAGTCTGGCGTGTCACCTGCATCCAAGATCAGAGGAATGACACCTTCACATCATCTCAAACATGTCTTTAAACACTCAGGGTGCCTCCTCACACCACACAAAAGGATGTGGGCAAACTCACAATACTGACAATAAACATGTCACTTTTCTCTTAGTAATCTAATGTCATTTTCAAGTTGTCTCTGTATCTAAATATTGCAGAATTTGCTGGTGCAAATTATATTTCTTTTCCACCCCCTCGTGATTCACACTTTGCTCTTTGTGTGTCATTAACAACATTGAGATCCAGCTCCTAGCCCATATTAAAGCATGTATCATTGCTATTAACATCTAATCACCACCCGTCATCAGCCTATCATAACCTACACTACATGACCAAAAGTATGTGGACACCTGCTCGTTGAACATCTCATTCCAAAATCATGGGCATTAATATGGAGTTGGTCCCCCCTTTGCTGCTATAACAGCCTCCACTCTCCTGGGAGGGCTTTCCACTAGATGTTGGAACATTGCTGCGGGAATTTGCTTCTATTCAGCCACAAGAGCATTAGTGAGGTCGGGCACTGATGTTGGGTGATTAGGCCTGGCTCGCAGTCGGCATTCCAATTAATCCCAAAGCTGTTCGATGGGGTTGAGGTCAGGGCTCTCTGCAGGCCAGTCAAATTCTTCCACACCGAGCTCGACAAACCATTTCTGTATGGACCTCACTTTGTACATGGGGACATTGTCATGCCCAAACTGTTGCCACAACTTTGGAAGCACAGAATTGTCTAGAATGTCATTTTATGCTGTAGCATTAAGATTTCCCTTCACTGGAACTAAGGGGCCTAGCCCGAACCATGAAAAATAGCCCCAGACCATCATTCCTCCTCGAACAAACTTTATAGTTGGCACTATGCATTGGGGCAGGTAGCATTCTCTTGGCATTCGCCAAACCCAGATTCGTCCGTCGTACTGCCAGATAGTGAAGCGTGATTCATCACTCCAGAGAACACGTTTTCACTGCTCCAGAGTCCAATGGCGGCAAGCTTTACACCACTCCAGCCAACGCTTGGCATTGTGAACGGTGATCTTAGGCTTGTGTGCAGCTGCTCGGCCATGGAAACCCATTTCATGAAATTCCCGACAAACAGTTATTGTGCTGACGTTGCTTCCAGAGGCAGTTTGGAACTCGGTAGTGAGTGTTTAAACCGAGGATAGACGCGTTAAGTGCATCAGCACTCGGCGGTCCAGTTCTGTAAGCTTGTGTGGCCTATCACTTCACGGCTGAGCCGTTGTTGCTCCTAGACGTTTCTACTTCACAATAACAGCACGTACAGTTGACCGGGGCAGTTCTAGCAGGGCAGAAATTAGATTAACTGACTCGTTGGAAAGGTGGTATCCTATGACAGTGCCACATTGAAAGTCACTGAGCTCTTCAGTAAGGCCATTCTACTGCCAATGTTTGTCTATGGAGATTGCATGGCTGTGTGCTCGATTTTATACACCTGTCAGCAACGGGTGTGGCTGAAATAGCCGAATCCACTAATTTGAAGGGATGTCCATATACTTTTGTATATATAGTGTGTCCTCTATCTTCTGATAATATATCACGTCTCTGTATTATTAATGTGATTAGAAGGATAAATAACGGTGGAAATGTAATTAAGGGTTTAATGAAAAGTATGAGTTAGGTGGCACTGTGTTAATGAGGAGCTGATGGATGATGGAAGGGGGAGGGGGGAGGAGAGGAGGGTTGGGAGAGGGGGAAGGAGAGGGGGTGTGTCATAGAGATATGAACAGCCTATGGCCTCACTCTTAGCCACCGCCACTGCCTACGAGCTGTCGGCTTCTTCAGACACTCCCTTTCCTCTTCTTCTGTCCTCTTTCCTGTTCTCAGCAAAACATCACTTTCCTCACCGTTTCCATTGTCCTCACCGTTTAAACGCACATTTGTCACAATGGAAGTTTGATCGCCAGCTTGTAATCCTAAAAAACAGAAATGAGTTACCTCTGGTTCGTTCAGCCATTCCTATGGGAGAAGTTAATGGGGAAAGAATGGAGTTTTGGGAAAAACTGCGAAAAGAAGGTTAACACAGGCTTAGGAGATCCGTTTAGTTCTATGAGATAATATCAGTCAGTTAAGATCACCTTCATGAATTATGAAGCCTTTATGTGTTTTATGTGCTTGTTTTTATAACATAACTGCTTCAAAATTCACAAAAAGTGATGAAGATTATCTCATAGAACAAAACATATAAGATCTCCTAAGCCTGTGTTTATCCAAACCCCCGCCAAAAAACCCATTAATTTCCCCATAGGCTTTGGCCAACGAGCCATGGTGGAGTTAGTGGCTACAAAAAGACGCCATTACCATTGCTCTCTATGAGAGGATATACAGTGCATTCGGAAAGTATTCAGACCACTTGACTTTTTCCACATTTTGTTACGTTACAGCCTTATTCTAAAATAGATTAAATATATACAAATCCTCATCAATCTACACACAATACCCCATAATGACAAAGTGAAAACAGGTTTGTAGAAATGTTTGCACATTTATAAAAAATGTAAAACAGAAATACCTTATTTACATAAGTATTCAGACCCTTTGCTATGAGACTCGAAATTGAGCTCAGGTGCATCCTGTTTCCATTGATCATCCTTGAGATGTTTCTACAACTTGATTGGAGTCCACCTGTGGTATATTCAATTGATTGGACATGATTTGGAAAGGCACACACCTGTTTATATACGGTCCCACAGTTGACAGCGCATGTCAGAGCAAAAACCAAGCCATGAGGTCGAAGGAATTGTCCGTAGAGCTCCGAGACAGGATTGTGTCGAGGCACAGATCTGGGGAAGGGTACCAAAAAAACTCTGCAGCATTGAAGGTCTCCAAGAACACAGTGGCCTCCATCATTCTTAAATGGAAGAAGTTTAGAACCACCAAGATTTCCTAAAGCTGGCCGCCCAGCCAAACTGAGAAATCGGAGGAGAAGGGCCTTGGTCAGGGAGGTAACCAAGAACCCGATGGTCACTCTGACAGAGCTCCAGAGTTCCTCTGTGGAGATGGGAGAACCTTCCAGAAGGACAACCATCTCTGCAGCACTCCACCAATCAGGCCTTTATGGTAGAATGGAAGCCACTCCTCAGTAAAAGGCACATGACAGCCCGCTTGGAGTTTGCCAAAAGACACCTAAAGGACTCTCAGACCATAAGAAACAAGATTCTCTGGTCTGATAAAACCGAGATTGAACTCTTTGGCCTGAATGCCAAGCGTCACGTCTGGAGGAAACCTGGCACCATCCCTACAGTGAAGCATGGTTGTGGCAGCATCATGCTGTGGGGATGTTTTTCAGCAGCAGGGACTAGGAGACTAGTCAGGATCGAGGGAAAAATGAACGGAGCAAAGTACTGGGGCGAAGGTTCACCTTCCAACAGGAAAACAACCCTAAGCACACAGCCAAGACAACGCAGGAGTGGCTTCGGGACAAGTCTCTGAATGTCCTTGAGTGGCCCAGCCAGAGCCCGGACTTGAACCCAATCTAACATCTCTGGAGAGACCTGAAAATAGCTGTGCAGCGATGCACCCCATCCAACCTGACAGAGCTGGAGAGGATCTGCAGAGACGAATGGGAGAAACTCCGCAAATACAGGTGTGCCAAGCTTGTAGCGTCATACACGGGGATGTAATCACTGCCAAAGGTGCTTCAACAAAGTACTGAGTAAAGAGTCTGAATACTTATGTAAATGGGATATTTCAGTTTTTTATTTTTAATAGATTTGCAAACATTTCTAAAAACCTGTTTTTGCTTTGACATTATGGGGTATTGTGTGTAGATTGATGAGGGGAAAAAATACTTTCCGAATGCACTGTAAGATAACATCAATCATTATCACCCTTATCGTGATGGTGCATAGGGAGCCTTAGTCTGTGAGTCATCCTTTAATCAGTTCCTCATTCCTTTTGGGGGGGGGGGGTTCCTCTTCTATTCAGCTGTCTAAACACACCTGTCTGGTTGCGTGCGTGGGGCCATTCTCCCAGGTTGACATGCTGATAGCATCAGAGTTTGGCTCATAAAGGGTTAAAGCAGAGAGCATGGCAGCACCTGGGAGAATGCTTCAGTACAATATATCACAGAGGAAGAGTTCCAACCTGGGTTGCGTCCCAAATGACACCCTATTCCCTATAGTGCACCACTTTTACACTATGAGCCCTGGTCAAAAGTAGAGCACTATATAGGGAATAGGTTGCCACTTGGGAGATTTCCAACTCATCCCTCCTCCTCCTCCTCCTCCTCCTCCAACCCCTTCCTCCCCCCTCCTCCCCTCCTCTCCCACATGCATGGACAAAGCTGTGACTCCTCAGCCAGACTGTTAGAGATAGATAGGGGGCAAGTAGGAGCCTGTGACTCCTTAGCCAGACTGTTAGAAATAGATAGGGGGCATGTAGGAGCCTGTCTTTTTTCCTCCTACACCTACCTACCTCCGATTACACCTCTGCAGGATCTTATCCGTCTGGAACTGGGGCTTTCCGTTCTGTGAATCAGGCTATCACTACTCAACGTAGTAGACTGACTGGATGATAGATTGGGGTATGAAGTATGAACATGCATCATATCTTCTCTTACACATAATATTACATTATTGATTTATGAATACACCTTTAGTTTTTGGTGATTTGTTTCTAAATTGCTAAAAGTCCTTTCTAAAGAGTGGTTATTCATCTTATCAACACTAGATGGTGATAGAGCTACAAATTGGGCACTGGAGTCTGGAGCGTAATCAAATGTTCTGTTCACTATACCATTCAAGGATTTATGAAACACCAAAAAGAGCAAGGCAGCTCTTCAAAAATGGATTTGATGAAAACTCTCTTTTTCTTTTCTTTTTCTGTCCATCCCAGGTTTCCTGTCTCTCACCCTCATGGCCCTGACCCTAAGATCAAAGCCCCTGAACCAGTCATCTCCCAGATCATCGACAAACTCAAACACATCAACCAGGTGGGCTGCATGTGTTTGTGTGTGTGTGTGTGTGTGTGTGTGTGTGCATGCGTTTATGCGTTCATGTGTTTAAGCTCAGGTCAGTCAAAACAGGCTGTTGATGGAGGGCACATGTGTGGCCCCTACCCCTGGGCCTGGGCCCTACCCCTGGGCCTAGCCCCTACCCCTGGGCCTGGCCCCTACCCCTGGGCCTAGCCCCTACCCCTGGGCCTGGCCCCTACCCCTGGGCCTGGCCCCTACCCCTGGGCCTAGCCCCTACCCCTGGGCCTGGCCCCTACCCCTGGGCCTGGTCCCTACCCCTGGGCCTGGCCTGCAAACACTGTCAGGTTATAAGGGCCAGCTCAGCCCAGAGCTATCTGGTTCTGACCCAGCCATATGGAATGTAGGTTACTCTGTAGAGTTATCTGGTTCTGATCCAGCCATATGAAATGCAGGTTACTCTGTAGAGCTATCTGGTTCTGACCCAGCCATATGGCATGCAGGTTACTCTGTAGAGCTATCTGGTTCTGACCCAGCCATATGAAATGCAGGTTACTCTGTAGAGCTATCTGGGTCTGACCCAGCCTTATGGCATGCAGGTTACTCTGTAGAGCTATCTGGTTCTGACCCAGCCATATGAAATGCAGGTTACTCTGTAGAGCTATCTGTTTCTGACCCAGCCATATGAAATGCAGGTTACTCTGTAGAGCTATCTGGTTCTGACCCAGCCATATGAAATGCAGGTTACTCTGCAGAGCCTCACTTCCACAGACACAGACAGACTAATTCTCCACCTGCACCTGGGGTTAACATAGAACAGGTCAGTCCAGGTGGAGCTGCCTACATGTATTTATTTATTATGTTTATTTGGCACGAACAATGCACGACAGAAACATGTCTCAGAGCACTGAGAAAACATTTAGCACCAGATTTAGCTAATAGCTCATTTCCATCTATAGTCCCTAAAACGTCTAGACATAATACAACATCTAGACATGGAAACATTATATACATCTAGACATAGGACAATATCAGACATGGAAACATTATATACATCTAGACATAGGACAACATCTAGACATGGAAACATTATATACATCTAGACATAGGACAACATCTAGACATGGAAACATTATATACAAAACATAAAAACATAAAAACAACATACAGTTAAACAAATCTGACATCAGGACATAGAGACATCAGGACATAGAGACATCAGGACATAGACACATCAGGAGACATCAGGACATAGAGACATTTTACATTTACATTTTAGTCATTTAGCAGACGCTCTTATCCAGAGCGACTTACAGTTAGTGAGTGCATCAGGACATAGAGACATCAGGACATAGAGACAGCAGGACATAGAGACATCAGGACATAGAGACATCAGGATACATCAGGAGACATCAGGACATAGAGACATCAGGACATAGCGACATCAGGAGACATCAGGAAATAGAGACATCAGGACACATCGGGACATAGAGACATCAGGACATAGAGACATCAGGAGACATCAGGAGATAGAGACATCAGGAGACATCAGGACATAGAGACATCAGGACATAGAGACATCAGGAGACATCAGGACATAGAGACATCAGGACATAGAGACATCAGGAGACATCAGGGCATAGAGACATCAGTACATATAGACATCAGGAGACATCAGGACATAGAGACATCAGGACATAGAGACATCAGGACATAGAGACATCAGGAGACATCAGGACATAGAGGCATCCGGACATAGAGACATCAGGAGACATCAGGGCATAGAGACATCAAGACACAGAGACATCAGGAGACATCAGGGCATAGAGACATCAGGACATAGAGACATCAGGAGACATCAGGACATAGAGACATCAGGAGACGTCAGGAGATAGAGACATCAGGAGACATCAGGACATAGAGACATCAGGACATAGAGACATCAGGACATAGAGACATCAGGACATAGCGACATCAGGAGACATCAGTACATAGAGACATCAGGAGACATCAGGACCTAGAGACATCAGGGCATAGAGACATCAGGACATAGAGACATCAGGAGACATCAGGACGTAGATACATCAGGACATAGAGACATCAGGAGACATCAGGACATAGAGACATCAGGACATAGAGACATCAGGAGACATCAGGACATAGAGACATCAGGACATAGAGACATCAGGAGACATCAGGGCATAGAGACATCAGTACATAGAGACATCAGGAGACATCAGGACATAGAGACATCAGGAGACGTCAGGACATAGAGACATCAGGACATAGAGACATCAGGAGACATCAGGGCATAGAGACATCAGGACATAGAGACATCAGGGCATAGAGACATCAGGGCATAGAGACATCAGGAGACATCAGGACATAGAGACATCAGGACACAGAGACATCAGGAGACATCAGGGCATAGAGACATCAGGACATAGAGACATCAGGGCATAGAGACATCAGGACATAGAGACATCAGGAGACATCAGGACATAGAGACATCAGGAGACATCAGGACATAGAGACATCAGGACAATAGCGACATCAGGAGACATCAGGACATAGAGACATCAGGACACATTAGGACATACAGACATCAGGAGACATCAGGACATAGAGACATCAGGACATAGAGACATCAGGAGACATCAGTACATAGAGACATCAGGAGACATCAGTACATAGAGACATCAGGACATAGAGACATCAGGAGACATCAGGACATAGAGACATCAGGACATAGAGACATCAGGTGACATCAGGGCATAGAGACATCTGTACATAGAGACATCAGGAGACATCAGGACATAGAGACATCAGGACATAGAGACATCAGGACATAGAGACATCAGGAGACATCAGGGCATAGAGACATCAGTACATAGAGACATCAGGAGACATCAGGACATAGAGACATCAGGACATAGAGACATCAGGAGACATCAGGACATAGAGACATCAGGACATAGAGACATCAGGAGACATCAGGGCATAGAGACATCAGGGCATAGCGACATCAGGAGACATCAGGACATGTTTCAACACAGAAGTCAAAACATTGCTATTGGATAGAAATTGGATAGAAATTCTAATATACCTATTAAAAAAACAAAATATTTTACATTGCGCAGTTATTTCACATTACCTTCCATTAGGTCACTGCTACCTGGACTATTCTGACAGTGTAGGGATCAGGGTTTTTGTGACTGGCAACAGGACCAGCCCTACCATCATCACACTGACTAAACCTCTGCTGTCTGTCATCAAGGCCAAGGCCCCCTACTTACCAACTGCTCCTCCTTTTCCATGACAACCCACCTCAGAGGGAGCTGAGGGTGCTAACAGCTGCCCGCCCATATCCTCCCAGTCTGACTCAATAGCTAGTTCGTTGTATCAACCAATGAGATCTGTGTTCTCCCTGGTTGTTGTTGTAAGGTTCTGGCTGTTGACATGCAGGACTGAACCCCCCTCTGCTTCAACAGGGAGCCCAGGTCAGGTCAGCTTCCCTCTGTGTGTGTGTGTGTGTGTGTGTGTGTGTGTGTGTGTGTGTGTTTGTGTGTTTGTGTGTGTGTGTGTGTGTGTGTGTGTGTGTGTGTGTGTGTGTGTGTGTGTGTGTGTGTGTGTGTGTGTGTGTGTGTGTGTGTGTGTGATTGCGTGCGTGCGTTGTTCAGAGGGGCTAGTGCTTGTGTGCTGAAGGCCTGTCTCAATGGATTACTGTCTCTCTCTCCTGTTCAAACAAACTGGGCAAGGACATGTAAGGAGGAGCTGTGCCCCCTCTCCTCTCCAGCTCAAGCCCCTCAGGGGGGGTGGGGGATAGGGGGTGATCCACCTCAGGGAGACGCTGTCATTTTCTCAATTACTTTTGCTGTATTACCTCATGCACGCTTAGTCCCCTTCCTAAGGAGAGGACAGATTTTTGGTTGTGAGTGTTCAGAGCTCGCCCACCCCCTCCTACTCTCAGTCCTGTCTCTCTCTCAAAGCTCTGCTTGTCTTCAAATCCTCATTCTATTTACTTTACACACACACAAAGTGAATGATAGACATAGGTATAGTAGCAAGTGTACACTTAAGTGATAATGCCAGAGAAGCTGGTGTTTGGAGGATATATTGGCACGGGTGTTGTTAGGTCCGAGACGAAGTCGAGTGCCGGCATACCGTGTCAATATATCCTCCAAACACCGGCTTCTCTGGCATTTTCACTTTTATACAACAGGTTACCAACATATTCAAATAATGAGTTACATACAGTGCATTCGGGAAGAATTCAGACCCCTTGACCTTTTCCACATTTTGTTACCTACAGTCAAAAATGTATTTACGTTTTTTTTGTTCTTCCCTGATTTTTTTATTTAATCCATTTTAGAATAAGGCTATAATGTAACAAAATGTGGAAAAAGTAAAGGGGTCTGAATACTTTCCGAATGCACTGTATTTTCATTAAAAACTTAATTTTGCTGAATCTATTCATACTACCCAAGCCGGCTGGTCTTTCGTTTTACCAGTTTGGTTGCCAGAGACGCAACCCAGTCGTTCAGTCTTTTTGTTCTGTATCTATGGACATACTGGCTGGCAACGTTCTTAACCCTTGCTTGCTAGCTAGCCAACTATGGCTAACTTACAGTCACGTCAAACAGTGCAGCCAGAATAACAACAAATTAGCTGCATTTGCATTTGTTTAAGCTGTTTTCTAGTGACATTTATTTGGACACATCCATAACAATGAGCTAAAGAGGCACGATTTCACCTGGCATAGAAAATGTGCTCTCTCGTCAGGACACTGTTGTCAGAGGAGTTAGCCAACAACACAGCTAACACAATCACTTCAAACTAAAGCTGGAAAGACTGCAAACTAGCTGTACTTTGTTTCGATTTACCTGTTTTCTATTGATATTATTTTGTATATATCCATGAAAATTATGCTGATTCTGTAATACCTACATATTTCAAGCAGACCATCATAGTCCGTGTGCCCAAGAACACCAAGATAACCTGCCTAAATGACTACAGAACCGTAGCATTCACGTCTGGAACCAAGCTTCCTGCCATCCAGAACCTCTATATCAGGCAGTGTCAGAGGAAGGCCCTAGAAATTGTCAAATACTCCAGCCACCCTAGTCATAGACTGTTCTCTCTGCTGCTGCACAGCAAGCGGTACCGGAGCGCCAAGTCTAGGTCCAAATGGCTCCTCAACAGCTTCTACCCCCAAGCCATAAGGCTGCTGAACAGTTACTCAAATGGCTATTGGACTATTTGCATTGACCCCCCCCCCTTTTTTTTAAAACGCTGCTGCTACTCTGTTTATTATCTATGCATAGTCACTGTACCCCTACCTACATGTACATATTGAATCAATTACATTTACATTTTAGTCATTTAGCAGACGCTAAATTACCTCGACTAACCTGTACCCCCGCACATTGACTCAGTATCGGTAGCCTGTATATAGCCTCGTTATTGTTATTTTATTGTGCTACTTTTTTTAAACTTTAGTTTATTTCGTAAATATTTTCGTAACTTTTATTTTTCTTAAAACTGCATTGTTGGTTAAGGGCTTGTAAGTCAGCATTTCTCGGTAAGGTCTACACCTGTTATATTTGGCGCATGTGACAAATACATTTCGATTTTATTTTATTTTATTCATGGTTTCGACTGGCTGAGAAAAGCTGCCTGCCTGCCTGGCTCATCCCGACTCCCGACACATTCATTACTATGTGACAGCTGGAGATCGAGTTTGAATATTGAAACGATGTTGCAAATGTCAGAGAGACAGACAGCAAGGTTTATACAAATCTCAGCTGTTGAAAACTAAATGTTAGTCTAAAATAAATGTGAGATAATGATGCTTTTTATGGTAGAGATCAAGTTTATAAATTGCCTGGCTGGGCTGATGACTTAGTGGATTGCGCAGTCAGATGGAACAGAGTAAATGGGCATTTTAACTTCAAAGATTAAGCCGGTGGTAAATTGTGGAATAGACACCGGCTGGAATGCGGTTTTAACCAATCAACATTCAGGATTAGACCCAACTGCTGTATAAAGACACAAACAGCACTCTCACATGCATAGACACACACACACTAGGGTCACATGATCATGGATGGGGCCTTCCTCAGTGGTAGACACACACAAGCAGTCTGTGAAAGAGAGTGTTCATCATGATGATTATGTTGATTAGTTTCTGAAAGCATTTTGATGACATAGTTGTTGTAGGATTGCAATAGCTTTGTGAGATGACTGGGCTCTTTGTACAAGCGGGCCAAAACCACTGGCAATCCTCTATACAGTGCATTCGGAAAGTATTCAGACCTCTTTAATTTTTCCACATTTTGTTACGTTACAGCCTTATTCTAAAATGGATTAAATGCTTTTTTCTGATCAATCTACACACAATACCCCAAAATGACAAAGCAAAAACAGATTTTTAGAAATGTTGGCAAATTTACCCCCCAGAAATAACGTATTTACATACGTATTCAGACCCTTTGCTATGAGACTCAAAATTGAGCTCAGGTGTATCCTGTTTCCATTGATCATCCTTGAGATGTTTCTATAACTTGATTGGATTACACCTGTGGTCAATTCAATTGATTGGACATAATTTGGAAAGGCACACACCTGTCTATATAAGGTCCCACAGTTGACAGTGCATGTCAGAGGTCGAAAGAATTGTCCATAGAGCTCCGAGACAGGATTATGTAGAGGCACAGATCTGGGGAAGGGTACCAAAACATTTCTGCAGCATTGAAGGTCCCCCAAGAACACTGTGGCCTCCATCATTCTTAAATGGAAGAAGTTTGGAACCACCAAAACTCTTCCTAGAGCTGGCCGCCTGGCCAAACTGAGCAATCGGGGGAGGAGGGCTTTGGTCAGGGAGATGACCAAGAACCCGATGGTCACTCTGACAGAGCTCCAGAGTTCCTCTGGAGATGGGAGAACCTTCAAGAAGGACAACCATCTCTGCAGCACTCCACCAATCAGGTCTTTATGGTAGAGTGGCCAGACGGAAACCACTCCTCAGTAAAAGGCACATGACAGCCCGCATGGAGTTTGCCAAAAGGCACCTAAAGACTCTCAGACCATGAGAAACAAGATTCTCTGCTCTGATGAAACCAAGATTGAACTCTTTGGCCTGAATGCCAAGCGTCAAATCTGGAAGAAACCTGGCAGCATCCCTACGGTGAAGCATGGTGGTGGCAGCATCATGCTGTGGGGATGTTTTTCAGCGGCAGGGACTGGGAGACTAGTCAGGATCGAGGGAAAGATGAACGGAGCAAAGTACAGAGATATCCTTGATGAAAACCTGCTCCAGAGCGCTCAGGACCTCAGACTGGGGCAAAGGTTCACCTTCCAACAGGACAATGACCCTAAGCACACAGCCAAGACAACGCAGGAGTGACTTCAGGACAAGTCTCTGAATGTCCTTGAGTGGCCCACCCAGAGCCCGGACTTGAACCCGATCAAACATCTCTGGAGAGACCTGAAAATAGCTGTGCAGCGACGCTCCCCATCCAACCTGACAGAGTTTGAGAGGATCTGCAGAGAAGAATGGGATAAGCTCTCCAAATACAAGTGTGTCAAACTTGTAGCGTCATACCCAAGAAGAGTCAAAGCTGTAATCGCTGCCAAAGGTTCTTCAACAAAGTACTGAGTAAAGGGTCTGAATAATTATGTAAATGTGATATTTCCTTTTTTAAATTTTTTTTATATAAATTTGCAAACATTTCTTAAAACCTGTTTTAGCTTTATCATTATGGGGTATTGTGTGTAGATTGATGAGGAAAAAACAAAATGTAATCAATTTTAGAATAAGGCTGTAACGTAACAAAATGTGGAAAAAGTCAAGGGTTCTGAATACTTTCCGAATGCACTGTATATATGAGCATGAAGTCAAAATGTTTTTGTGTGTGTGTGTTTGTGGTGTGTGTATGTGCGTACTGAATGTGCATGCGTGTGTATGCGTGTGTGTGAATGCGTTTACATAAGGAAATAAATCCCTTCTGCCGATTGGTGATTCAAACCCAGACTCTAATAACTGATACCTGATACCTGATACCTGATAACTGATAACTGATACCTGATACCTGATACCTGATAACTGATAACTGATAACTGATAACTTCACAAACAACAGCAGACAGACACCTTCTGTTTGATCACAACCATCCAAATAGAGGAGCATCTCAACAACAACAACAGCAAACAATGTAAACACTTGGAACGATAATCAGTTGCAGTATACAGTAACTCTGTCAGTTTATAGACTATAACTATGGCCTGGTGTTATACAGTAACTCTGTCAGTTTATAGATTATAACTAGGGCCTGGTGTTATACAGTAACTCTGTCAGTTTATAGACTATAACTAGGGCCTGGTGTTAAACAGTAACTCTGTCCGTTTATAGACTATAACTAGGGCCTGGTGTTATACAGTAACTCTGTCCGTTTATAGACTATAACTAGGGCCTGGTGTTATACAGTAACTCTGTCAGTTTATAGACTATAACTAGGGCCTGGTGTTATACAGTAACTCTGTCAGTTTATAGACTATAACTAGGGCCTGGTGTTATACAGTAACTCTGTCCGTTTATAGACTATAACTAGGGCCTGGTGTTATACAGTAACTCTGTCAGTTTATAGACTATAACTAGGGCCTGGTGTTATACAGTAACTCTGTCCGTTTATAGACTATAACTAGGGCCTGGTGTTATACAGTAACTCTGTCCGTTTATAGACTATAACTAGGGCCTGGTGTTATACAGTAACTCTGTCAGTTTATAGATTATAACTAGGGCCTGGTGTTATACAGTAACTCTGTCAGTTTATAGACTATAACTAGGGCCTGGTGTTATACAGTAACTCTGTCCGTTTATAGACTATAACTAGGGCCTGGTGTTATACAGTAACTCTGTCAGTTTATAGACTATAACTAGGGCCTGGTGTTATACAGTAACTCTGTCAGTTTATAGACTATAACTAGGGCCTGGTGTTATACAGTAACTCTGTCCGTTTATAGACTATAACTAGGGCCTAGTGTTATACAGTAACTCTGTCAGTTTATAGACTATAATTAGGGCCTGGTGTTATACAGTAACTCTGTCAGTTTATAGACTATAACTAGAGCCTGGTGTTATACAGTAACTCTGTCCATTTATAGACTATAACTAGGGCCTGGTGTTATACAGTAACTCTGTCTGTTTATAGACTATAACTAGGGCCTGGTGTTATACAGTAACTCTGTCAGTTTATAGATTATAACTAGGGCCTGGTGTTATACAGTAACTCTGTCAGTTTATAGACTATAACTAGGGCCTGGTGTTATACAGTAACTCTGTCCGTTTATAGACTATAACAAGGGCCTGGTGTTATACAGTAACTCTGTCAGTTTATAGACTATAACTAGGGCCTGGTGTTATACAGTAACTCTGTCAGTTTATAGACTATAACTAGGGCCTGGTGTTATACAGTAACTCTGTCAGTTTATAGACTATAATTAGGGCCTGGTGTTATACAGTAACTCTGTCAGTTTATAGACTATAACTAGGGCCTGGTGTTATACAGTAACTCTGTCCGTTTATAGACTATAACTAGGGCCTGGTGTATACAGTAACTCTGTCTGTTTATAGACTATAACTAGGGCCTGGTGTTATACAGTAACTCTGTCAGTTTATAGATTATAACTAGGGCCTGGTGTTATACAGTAACGCTGTCAGTTTATAGACTATAACTAGGGCCTGGTGTTATACAGTAACTCTGTCCGTTTATAGACTATAACTAGGGCCTGGTGTTATACAGTAACTCTGTCAGTTTATAGACTATAACTAGGGCCTGGTGTTATACAGTAACTCTGTCAGTTTATAGACTATAACTAGGGCCTGGTGTTATGCAGTAACTCTGTCCGTTTATAGACTATAACTAGGGCCTAGTGTTATACAGTAACTCTGTCAGTTTATAGACTATAACTAGGGCCTAGTGTTATACAGTAACTCTGTCAGTTTATAGACTATAATTAGGGCCTGGTGTTATACAGTAGCTCTGTCAGTTTATAGACTATAACTAGGGCCTGGTGTTATACAGTAACTCTGTCAGTTTATAGACTATAACTAGGGCCTGGTGTTATACAGTAACTCTGTCCGTTTATAGACTATAACTAGGGCCTGGTGTTATACAGTAACTCTGTTAGTTTATAGATTATAACTAGGGCCTGGTGTTATACAGTAACTCTGTCAGTTTATAGACTATAACTAGGGCCTGGTGTTATACAGTAACTCTGTCCGTTTATAGACTATAACTAGGGCCTGGTGTTATACAGTAACTCTGTCAGTTTATAGACTATAACTAGGGCCTGGTGTTATACAGTAACTCTGTCCGTTTATAGACTATAACTAGGGCCTGGTGTTATACAGTAACTCTGTCAGTTTATAGACTATAATTAGGGCCTAGTGTTATACAGTAACTCTGTCAGTTTATAGACTATAATTAGGGCCTGGTGTTATACAGTAGCTCTGTCAGTTTATAGACTATAACTAGGGCCTGGTGTTATACAGTAACTCTGTCAGTTTATAGACTATAACTAGGGCCTGGTGTTATACAGTAACTCTGTCCGTTTATAGACTATAACTAGGGCCTGGTGTTATACAGTAACTCTGTCAGTTTATAGATTATAACTAGGGCCTGGTGTTATACAGTAACTCTGTCAGTTTATAGACTATAACTAGGGCCTGGTGTTATACAGTAACTCTGTCAGTTTATAGATTATAACTAGGGCCTGGTGTTATACAGTAACTCTGTCAGTTTATAGACTATAACTAGGGCCTGGTGTTATACAGTAACTCTGTCCGTTTATAGACTATAACTAGGGCCTGGTGTTATACAGTAACTCTGTCAGTTTATAGACTATAACTAGGGCCTGGTGTTATACAGTAACTCTGTCAGTTTATAGACTATAACTAGGGCCTGGTGTTATACAGTAACTCTGTCCGTTTATAGACTATAACTAGGGCCTAGTGTTATACAGTAACTCTGTCAGTTTATAGACTATAATTAGGGCCTGGTGTTATACAGTAACTCTGTCAGTTTATAGACTATAACTAGGGCCTGGTGTTATACAGTAACTCTGTCCGTTTATAGACTATAACTAGGGCCTGGTGTTATACAGTAACTCTGTCTGTTTATAGACTATAACTAGGGCCTGGTGTTATACAGTAACTCTGTCAGTTTATAGATTATAACTAGGGCCTGGTGTTATACAGTAACTCTGTCAGTTTATAGACTATAACTAGGGCCTGGTGTTATACAGTAACTCTGTCCGTTTATAGACTATAACTAGGGCCTGGTGTTATACAGTAACTCTGTCAGTTTATAGACTATAACTAGGGCCTGGTGTTATACAGTAACTCTGTCAGTTTATAGACTATAACTAGGGCCTGGTGTTATGCAGTAACTCTGTCCGTTTATAGACTATAACTAGGGCCTAGTGTTATACAGTAACTCTGTCAGTTTATAGACTATAACTAGGGCCTAGTGTTATACAGTAACTCTGTCAGTTTATAGACTATAATTAGGGCCTGGTGTTATACAGTAGCTCTGTCAGTTTATAGACTATAACTAGGGCCTGGTGTTATACAGTAACTCTGTCCGTTTATAGACTATAACTAGGGCCTGGTGTTATACAGTAACTCTGTCAGTTTATAGACTATAACTAGGGCCTGATGTTATACAGTAACTCTGTCAGTTTATAGACTATAACTAGGGCCTGGTGTTATACAGTAACTCTGTCCGTTTATAGACTATAACTAGGGCCTGGTGTTATACAGTAACTCTGTCTGTTTATAGACTATAACTAGGGCCTGGTGTTATACAGTAACTCTGTCAGTTTATAGATTATAACTAGGGCCTGGTGTTATACAGTAACTCTGTCAGTTTATAGACTATAACTAGGGCCTGGTGTTATACAGTAACTCTGTCCGTTTATAGACTATAACTAGGGCCTGGTGTTATACAGTAACTCTGTCAGTTTATAGACTATAACTAGGGCCTGGTGTTATACAGTAACTCTGTCAGTTTATAGACTATAACTAGGGCCTGGTGTTATGCAGTAACTCTGTCCGTTTATAGACTATAACTAGGGCCTAGTGTTATACAGTAACTCTGTCAGTTTATAGACTATAACTAGGGCCTAGTGTTATACAGTAACTCTGTCAGTTTATAGACTATAATTAGGGCCTGGTGTTATACAGTAGCTCTGTCAGTTTATAGACTATAACTAGGGCCTGGTGTTATACAGTAACTCTGTCCGTTTATAGACTATAACTAGGGCCTGGTGTTATACAGTAACTCTGTCAGTTTATAGACTATACCTAGGGCCTGGTGTTATACAGTAACTCTGTCAGTTTATAGACTATAACTAGGGCCTGGTGTTATACAGTAACTCTGTCCGTTTATAGACTATAACTAGGGCCTAGTGTTATACAGTAACTCTGTCAGTTTATAGACTATAATTAGGGCCTGGTGTTATACAGTAACTCTGTCAGTTTATAGACTATAACTAGGGCCTGGTGTTATACAGTAACTCTGTCCGTTTATAGACTATAACTAGGGCCTGGTGTTATACAGTAACTCTGTCTGTTTATAGACTATAACTAGGGCCTGGTGTTATACAGTAACTCTGTCAGTTTATAGATTATAACTAGGGCCTGGTGTTATACAGTAACTCTGTCAGTTTATAGACTATAACTAGGGCCTGGTGTTATACAGTAACTCTGTCCGTTTATAGACTATAACTAGGGCCTGGTGTTATACAGTAACTCTGTCAGTTTATAGACTATAACTAGGGCCTGGTGTTATACAGTAACTCTGTCAGTTTATAGACTATAACTAGGGCCTGGTGTTATACAGTAACTCTGTCAGTTTATAGACTATAATTAGGGCCTGGTGTTATACAGTAACTCTGTCAGTTTATAGACTATAACTAGGGCCTGGTGTTATACAGTAACTCTGTCCGTTTATAGACTATAACTAGGGCCTGGTGTTATACAGTAACTCTGTCTGTTTATAGACTATAACTAGGGCCTGGTGTTATACAGTAACTCTGTCAGTTTATAGATTATAACTAGGGCCTGGTGTTATACAGTAACTCTGTCAGTTTATAGACTATAACTAGGGCCTGGTGTTATACAGTAACTCTGTCCGTTTATAGACTATAACTAGGGCCTGGTGTTATACAGTAACTCTGTCAGTTTATAGACTATAACTAGGGCCTGGTGTTATACAGTAACTCTGTCAGTTTATAGACTATAACTAGGGCCTGGTGTTATGCAGTAACTCTGTCCGTTTATAGACTATAACTAGGGCCTAGTGTTATACAGTAACTCTGTCAGTTTATAGACTATAACTAGGGCCTAGTGTTATACAGTAACTCTGTCAGTTTATAGACTATAATTAGGGCCTGGTGTTATACAGTAGCTCTGTCAGTTTATAGACTATAACTAGGGCCTGGTGTTATACAGTAACTCTGTCCGTTTATAGACTATAACTAGGGCCTGGTGTTATACAGTAACTCTGTCAGTTTATAGACTATAACTAGGGCCTGGTGTTATACTGATCAGGTCAGGAAAACTCCTGTCCCTTTACATGTGCAGTAAGTGAAGTGGAATGACTCTATATCCGGGTCATGTCGAGCACATTTAGCATTGAAAGTCTCTTGAGGCGCAGTAGAAAATGGCGTTGTTTAGAGAGTGAAGAAGGGTATACTAGGTCTCGGCCTCCCACCTTGTTAAAACATCATCACATCATCTTGATGCTGGTGTGAGGCTACAGCAGATGAGCTAATTCTACATCTCAATGTGTTACTCCAACGCTCATAGATATTGGCTTTTATCTGTCATGATCTTGTTGTGTGTAAGGTGATGTGCACACACACACACACACGCACACATGCACGTACACACACAGCCAGAAGAGGTATTTTACACAGACACCAAGCCAGTGGGTGGGTATGTTCTGTTAGGTCCCTGGTTCTGTTCTGTTCTGTTATGTCCCTGGTTCTGTTCTGTTTGATATGTCCCTGGTTCTGTTCTGTTCTGTCCCTGGTTCTGTTCTGTTCTGTCCCTGGTTCTGTTCTGTTCTGTTTTGTTATGTCCCTGGTTCTGTTATGTTATGTTCCTGGTTCTGTTCTGTTCTGTCACTGGTTCTGTTCTGTTCCTTGTTCTGTTCTGCTCTGTTATGTCCCTGGTTCTGTTCTGTTCCGTTCCGTTCTGTCTCTGGTTCTGTTCTGTTATGTCCCTGGTTCTGTTCTGTTCTGTTTTGTTATGTCCCTGGTTCTGTTCTGTTATGTTCCTGGTTCTGTTCTGTTCTGTCCCTGGTTCTGTTCTGTTCCTGGTTCTGTTCTGCTCTGTTATGTCCCTGGTTCTGTTCTGTTCCGTTATGTCACTGGTTCTGTTCTGTCCCTGGATCTGTTCTGTTATGTCCCTGGTTCTGTTCTGTTATGTCCCTGGTTCTGTTCTGTTATGTCCCTGGTTCTGTTCTGTTCTGTTATGTCCCTAGTTCTGTTCTGTTCTGTCCCTGGTTCTGTTCTGTTATGTCCCTGGTTCTGTTCTGTTCTGTTCTGTCCCTGGTTCTGTTCTGTTATGTCCCTGGTTCTGTTCTGTTCTGTCCCTGTTTCTGTTCTGTTCTGTCCCTGTTTCTGTTCTGTTCTATTATGTCCCTGGTTCTGTTCTGTTATGTCCCTGGTTCTGTTCTGTTCTGTCGCTGGTTCTGTTCTGTTATGTCCCTGGATCTGTTCTGTTATGTCCCTGGATCTGTTCTGTTATGTCCCTGGTTCTGTTCTATTATGCCCCTGGTTCTGTTCTGTTCTGTCGCTGGTTCTGTTCTGTTATGTCCCTGGATCTGTTCTGTTAAGACCCTGGTTCTGTTCTATTATGCCCCTGGTTCTGTTCTGTTATGTCCCTGGTTCTGTTCTGTTCTGTTCTGTCCCTGGTTCTGTTCTGTTTTGTCCCTGGTTCTGTTCTGTTATGTCCCTGGTTCTGTTATGTCCCTGGTTGTGTGTGAAACTGTAGTGCCGTGTGATATTATTATTAGTGAGAGTGGATCTCTATGATGACTCTGTCACGTCAGTGTGACCTACCAATTTAGCAGAATCAATTTTTTTCTAGCCAAGAGCCATTCCAAAAGTATTCACTCCTCCTAACCCTCCATTAGAGTAACTCTGCTATAGGGGCTGACTGAGTGTGCGTCCCAAATGCCATTCTGCTATAGGGGCTGACTGAGGCTGTCTCCCAAAAGGCACTCTGCTATAGGGGCTGACTGAGGCTGTCTCCAAAAAGGCACTCTGCTTTAGGGGCTGACTGAGGCTGTGTCCCAAAAGGCACCCTATTCCTTACATACTGTAGTACTTCAGCTCTGCTATTGTCCTATGTTTTTGTTTGTGGGCCCTGGTCAAAAGTAGTGCACTATATAGGGAATAGGGTGCCATTTGGGACGCACACGAGATGCTCTCTTCCAGCCAGGGTAGGATGGGTCCCCTCCACAGAGCCCACTTCCTTCCAATTTTAATCCCCACAACGTTTCTTTCCTCCACTCTCTAAGTGCTCAGTGACTCCGGCCTTGTAAAAAAGCCATGTGCAACGGAAATGTGTAATTTCTCACTTTGTCAGTATGTGGATATACAGAGAGAGTCTGGCATTGGCTCTCGTTCTGCGCTCCTCAGCGCTAGCTAAACTAAACATAGAAAAAACACAAAGCCTTTCCTCCCTGAGCTTATAAAACAAGCTTTTCTCACGCCTAAAGCGCCTGATGTCATGGCTAGAAGCAGCCAAGTTTGAAACGAGTTGGGCTCTATAAATGGATGGAGAGGAATTACTTTATACTTAGGTTATTCCTCTTTGACTTGGGGTACATCCCAAATGGCACCCTATTCCCTATATAGTGCACTATTTTTGACCAAGGCCCATAGGGGTCTCTGGTTAAAAGTAGTGCATTATATAGGGAATAGGGTGCCATTTGAGATGCAGAGTTGGAATCTCTCTAGGCCCCAAACCGGATAGGAACCTGTATATAGCTGTTCCCTACACAGCTGTCTATTCCTCTGTGAGACATGTCTAGTATATGTTATGTGTATATTTGATGGTGTGTACTTAGGCTATGACAGAGTAGGGAGAAATGTAATAAGCAAGCACATCTCAGTCTCTCAGTATATCCTGCAACCGACAGTGGCTTGCGAAAGTATTCTCCCCCCTTGGCATTTTTCCTATTTTGTTGCCTAACAACCTGGAATTAAAATGGATTTGGGGGGGGGGGATTGTATCATTTGATTTACACAACATGCCTACCACTTTGAAGATGCAAAATATTTTTTCTTGTGAAACAAACAAGAAATAAGACAAAAAAACAGAAAACTTGAGCGTGCATAACTATTCACCCCCCCAAAGTCAATACTTTGTAGAGCCACCTTTTGCAGCAATTACAGCTGCAAGTCTCTTGGGGTATGTCTCTATAAGCTTGGCACATCTAGCCACTGGGATTTTGCCTATTCTTCAAGGCAAAACTGCTCCAGCTCCTTCAAGTTGGATGGGTTCCGCTGGTGTTGTCACGGTTTACTAAGCCAGAACCCAGAAGCAGACCAGGACAAGGTAAGTGGTGTCAAAGGTGAGTGTTTATTTAACTGATCCACGAGTGCTGCTGAATAATCCAGGGAACAGAGCGGGCGGCGTGGATGAGTTGTTGAGGGTGCAGTAGTTGGTCCAATGATGGCTCGGCAGCCGCCGACCATCAGGCAGAGGTTGGGTGAAGGTTCCGGACGAGTGACTGCAGGGAGAACAAAACGGAGGTAAGCATACAACAAGAAAACAAGGTGCAAAACAACAAAACTAATGCTCTAAGCTCTAAGACTGATCCGCTGATAAACATACTGTTCATGGCTAACGATCCGGCAGGGAATGGATGTTAGGCCAGAGCCTAAGAAGGGTGATGATCAGGACCAGGTGTGCAGATTGCTGATGGGATGCAGGTGCGGAAATCAAGAGAGCTCCCGCCTAGCAACGTTGCCCGGCAACCAGGCAGGGAGCGTTCCAGAACCCTCGGGAAACTGGAGATCACGAGCAGAAAAACTAGTCCACAGACAGGACCCGACTCAGACTGCCGGGATCGTTACAGGTGTACAGCTATCTTTAAGTCATACCACAGATTCTCAATTGGATTGAGGTCTGGGCTTTGACTAGGCCATTCCAAGACATTAAAATATTTCGCCTTAAACCACTCGAGTGTTGCTTTAGCAGTAAGCTTAGGGTCATTGTCCTGCTGGAAGGTGAACCTCCGTCCCAGTCTCAAATCTCTGGAAGACTGAAACAGGTTTCCCTCAAGAATTTCCCTGTATTTAGCGCCATCCATCATTCCTTCAATTCTGACCAGTTTCCCAGTCCCTGCCCATGAAAAACATCCCCACAGCATGATGCTGCCACCACCATGCTTCACTGTGGGGATGGTGTTCTCGGGGTGATGAGAGGTGTTGGGTTTGCACCACACATAGCGTTTTCCTTGATGGCCAAAAAGCTCAATATTAGTCTCATCTGACCAGAGTACCTTCTTCCATATGTTTGGGGAGTCTCCCACATGCCTTTTGGCGAACACCAAATGTGTTTGCTTATTTTTTTCTTAAGCAATGGCTTTTTTCTGGCCACTCTTCCGTAAAGCCCAGCTCTGTGGAGTGTATGGCTTAAAGTGGTCCTATGGACAGATACTCCAATCTCCGCTGTGGAGCTTTGCAGCTCCTTCAGGGTTATCTTTGGTCTCTTTGTTGGTCTCTCTGATTAATGTCCCCATTGCCTAGTCTGTGAGTTTTGGTGGGCGGCCCTCTCTTGGCAGGTTTGTTGTGGTGCCATATTCTTTCAATTTTTTAATAATGGATTTAATGGTGCTCCGTGGGATGTTCAAAGTGTCTGATATTTTTAACCCAACCCTGATCTGTACTTCTCCACAACTTTGTCCCTGACCTGTTTGGAGAGCTCCTTGGTCTTCATGGTGCCGCTTGCTTGGTGGTACCCCTTGCTTAGTGGTGTTGCAGACTCTGGGGGCTTTCAGAACAGGTGTATACAGTGGGGAGAACAAGTATTTGATACACTGCCGATTTTGCAGGTTTTCCTACATACAAAGCATGTAGAGGTCTGTAATTTTTATCATAGGTACACTTCAACTGTGAGAGACGGAATCTAAAACAAAAATCCAGAAAATCACATTGTGTGATTTTTAAGTAATTAATTTGCATTTTAATGCATGACATAAGTATTTGATCACCTACCAACCAGTAAGAATTCCGGCTCTCACAGACCTGTTCGTTTTTCTTTAAGAAGCCCTCCTGTTCTCCACTCATTACCTGTATTAACTGCACCTGTTTGAACTCGTTAACTGTATAAAAGACACCTGTCAACACACTCAATCAAACAGACTCCAACCTCTCCACAATGGCCAAGACCAGAGAGCTGTGTAAGGACATCAGGGATAAAATTGTAGACCTGCACAAGGCTGGGATGGGCTACAGGACAATAGGCAAGCAACTTGGTGAGAAGGCAACAACTGTTGGCGCAATTATTAGAAAATGGAAGAAGTTCAAGATAACGGTCAATCACCCTCGGTCTGGGGCTCCATGCAAGATCTCACCTCGTGGGGCATCAATGATCATGAGGAAGGTGAGGGACTACACGGCAGGACCTGGTCAATGACCTGAAGAAAAACCATTAGTAACACACTACGCCGTCATGGATTAAAATCCTGCAGTGCACGCAAGGTCCCCCTGCTCAAGCCAGCGCATGTCCAGGCCCGTCTGAAGTTTGCCAATGACCATTTGGATGATCCAGAGGAGGAATGGGAGAAGGTCATGTGGTCTGATGAGACAAAAATAGAGCTTTTTGGTTTAAACTCCACTCGCTGTGTTTGGAGGAAGAAGAAGGATGAGTACAACCCCAAGAACACCATCCCAACTGTGAAGCATGGAGGTGGAAACATCGTTCTTTGGGGATGCTTTTCTGCAAAGGGGACAGGACGACTGCACCGTATTGAGGGGAGGATGGATGGGGCCATGTATCGCGAGATCTTGGCCAACAACCTCCTTCCCTCAGTAAGAGCATTGAAGATGGGTTGTGGCTGGGTCTTCCAGCATGACAACGACCCGAAACACACAGCCAGGGCAACTAAGTGGCTCCGTAAGAAGCATCTCAAGGTCCTGGAGTGGCCTAGCCAGTCTCCAGACCTGAACCCAATAGAACATCTTTGGAGGGAGCTGAAAGTCCGTATTGCCCAACGACAGCCCCGAAACCTGAAGGATCTGGAGAAGGTCTGTATGGAGGACTGGGCCAAAATCCCTGCTGCAGTGTGTGAAAACCTGGTCAAGACCTACAGGAAACGTATGATCTCTGTAATTACAAACAAAGGTTTCTGTACCAAATATTAAGTTCTGCTTTTCTGATGTATCAAATACTTATGTCATGCAATAAAATGCAAATTAATTACTTAAAAATCATACAATGTGATTTTTTGGATTTTTGTTTTAGATTCCGCCTCTCACAGTTGAAGTGTACCTATGATAAAAATTACAGACCTCTACATGCTTTGTAAGTAGGAAAACCTGCAAAATCGGCAGTGTATCAAATACTTGTTCTCCTCACTGTATATACTGAGATCATGTGACAGGTCATGTGACACTTAGATTGCACACAGGTGGACTTTATTTAACTAATTATGTGACTTCTGAGGGTAATTGGTTGCAACAGGTCTTATTTAGGGGCTTCATAGCAAAGGGCGTGAATACATAAAAGGGCAATGTGATTTTTTAGAATTTTTTGAAACAAGTTATTTTTTTCATTTCACTTCACCAATTTGGACAATTTTGTGTATGTCCATTACATGAAATCCAAATAAAAATCCATTTAAATTACAGGTTGTAATGCAACAAAATAGGAAAGACGCCAAGGGGGATGAAAACTTTTGCAAGGCACTGTACACAGTGTCTGTCTGCTTCGCAAATGGCACCCTATTCCCTATTTAGTGCACTACTTTTGACCAGAGCCTAGTGATGCAACAGGTTATACATCTCATGCAATCTCACATCCAATGACCAGTAGACTAATTCTGTCTGCGGATGAATCTAGCTCAGTTGATGAAGAATGAGTTAGCGTTTCTCTATCTGTTTTTATGCGTTTGCATGTTTATATCCATGTACTCTACCACTGTGCTCATATCGAGTTAGAAATCTGTACTTATCATAGTTACTAAATAAGGTTAGAATATTTTCAATATTTGAGTGATACTTTTTTTTCTTCAGGAGATGGTTTGTTTTTCAAAAATACCATCTGTTGAACTTCCCAGAGTATCAGGTTTCTGCTGTGAACAAGTCATCTCATAGGGAATGCTTGATCGCAAGTAGCAAAATAGAGCAATTATGTGATTGGTCTTTGATTATGCAGCGTTTCCATCTCATTCGTCAGATGAGATTTCCATTTGGAAGGTCAGAACTCTGGGGGATCATTCTGATTGGCATGAGGTTCTATGGTTCATCCAGAGGGCAACCTATACATTCATGCAAAATGATTGACATCCCGTTCTCAGAAGTGTTTACGTTTTCTTACTGATCTAGCTGTGATCGTTCTTTTTCTCCCTTTTACTCCTTTTGCTGTTCTGAATCTATCACCCTTTCTCAATTTCTGTCCTCTCATTACCAACGCCAGGGTTGTGGGTTCGATTCCCACGGGGGGCCACTCACTAACTGTAAGTCGCTCTGGATAAGAGCGTCTGCTAAAATTACTTTCTTTTTTAAATTGTTCTCTGGAGTTTGTACAAGAGGCACCAGTAACATGTCGATTTCCCTGTCTATTTGGGTCAATGAACAAGAGATTTTTCATCTGTCTCAGCTAGGGCTGTGGCGGTCATGACATTCTGTCTCAGCTAGGGCTGTGGCGGTCATGACATTCTGTCTCAGCTAGGGCTGTGGCGGTCATGACATTCTGTCTCAGCTAGGGCTGTGGCGGTCATGACATTCTGTCTCAGCTAGGGCTGTGGCGGTCATGACATTCTGTCTCAGCTAGGGCTGTGGCGGTCATGACATTCTGTCTCAGCTAGGGCTGTGGCGGTCATGACATTCTGTCTCAGCTAGGGCTGTGGCGGTCATGACATTCTGTCTCAGCTAGGGCTGTGGCGGTCATGACATTCTGTCTCAGCTAGGGCTGTGGCGGTCATGACATTCTGTCTCAGCTGGGGCTGTGGCGGTCATGACATTCTGTCTCAGCTAGGGCTGTGGCGGTCATGCAAAAGACTGCTGGTCTCACAGGTAATTGACCGTTAATTAACAAAAACATGTTTAGCATCTCCAGGCCTCCACACATACAGTGCATTCGGAAAGTTGCAGACCCTTGACTTTTCCATATTTTGTTACGTTACAGCCTTATTAAAAAATTGATTAAATAGTTTTTTCCCCTCATCAATCTACACACAATACCCCATAACGACTAAGCAAAAACAGGTTTTTAGAAATGTTAGCAAATTTATACAATAAAAAAAAGTGAAATATTACATTTACATAAGTATTCAGACCCTTTACTCAGTACTTTGTTGAAGCACCCTTGGCAGCGATTACAGCCTTGAGTCTTCTTGGGTATGACGCTACAAGCTTGGCACACCTGTATTTGGGGAGTTTCTCCCATTTTTCTCTGCAGATCCTCTCAAGCTCTGTCAGGTTGGATGGGGAGCGTTGCTGCACAGCTATTTTCAGGTCTCTCCAGAGATGTTTGATCGGGTTCAAGTCCAGGCTCTGGGTGGGCCACTCAAGGACATTCAGAGACTTGTCACGAAGCAACTCCTGCGTTGTCTTGGCTGTGTGCTAAGGGTCGTTGTCCTGCTGGAAGGTTAACCTTTGTCCCAGTCTGAGGTCCTGAGCGCTCTGGAGCAGGTTTTCATCAAGGATCTCTCTGTATATCTTTCCCTCGATCCTGACTAGTCTCCCAGTCCCTGCCGCTGAAAAACATCCCCACAGCATGACGCTGCCACCACCGTGCTTCACCGTAGGTATTGTGCCAGGTTTCCTCTAGACGTGACACTTGGCATTCAGGCCAAAGAGTTCAATCTTGATTTCATAAGACCAGAGAATCTTGTTTCTCATGGCCTGAGAGTCCTTTTACTGAGGAGTGGCTTCTGTCTGACCACTCTACCATAAAGGCCTGATTGGTGCCACTCTACCATAAAGGCCTGATTGGTGGAGTGCTGCAGAGATGGTTGTCCTTCTGAAAGGTTCTCCCATCTCCACAGAGATCTCTGGAGCTCTGTCAGACTGACCATCGGGTTCTTGGTCACCTCCCTGACCAAGGCCCTTCTCCCCCGATTGCTCAGTATGGCTGGGCGGCCAGCTCTAGGAAGAGTCTTGGTGGTTCCAAACTTCTTCCATTTAAGAATGATGGAGGCCACTGTGTTCTTGGGGACCTTCAATGCTGCAGACTTTTTTGGTACCCTTCCCCAGATCTGTTCCTCGACACAATCGACACAATTCCTTCGACATCATGGCTTGGTTTTTGCTCTGACATGCACTGTCAACTGTGGGACCTTATATAGACAGGTGTGTGCCTTTCCAAATCATGTCCAATAAATAGAATTTACCACAGGTGGACTCTAATCAAGTTGTAGAAACATCTCAAGGATGATCAATGGAAACAGGATGCACCTGAGCTCAATTTCGAGTCTCATAGCAAAGGGTCTGAATACTGGTAATCTCTGTATACCCGCCGCAAGACCCACTGGTTGGTGCTTATTTATAAAACCCTCTTAGGCCTCACTCCCCCCTATCTGAGATACCTACTGCAGCCCTCATCCTCCACATACAACACCCGTTCTGTCAGTCACATTCTGTTAAATGTCCCCAAAGCACACACATCCCTGGGTCACTCCTCTTTTCAGTTCGCTGCAGCTAGCGACTGGAACGAGCTGCAAAAAACACTCAAACTGGACAGTTTTATCTCCATCTCTTCATTCAAAGACTCAATCATGGACACTCTTACTGACAGTTGTGGCTGCTTCGCGTGATGTATTGTTGTCTCTACCTTCTTGCCTTTTGTGCTGTTGTCTGTGCCCAATAATGTTTGTACCATGTTGTGTGCTGCTACCATGTTGTGCTGCTGCCATGTTGTGTTGCTACCATGTTGTTGTCATGTGTTGCTGCCATGCTATGTTGTTTTCTTAGGTTTTTCTTTATGTAGTGTTGTGGTGTCTCTCTTGTCGTGATGTGTGTTTTGTCCTATATTTTATTTTTATTTAATTTTTTTAATCCGAGCCCCCGTCCCCGCAGGAGGCCTTTTGCCTTTTGGTAGGCCGTCAATGTAAACAATAATTTGTTCTTAACTGACTTGCCTAGTTAAATAAAGGTTAAATAAAAATAAATAAAAATAAAATACTGTACAAGCCACTGATGCGCGCCTTTGGAACATCTACATTTAAAAAAGTCTAATAAATCAATTTAATATACACCATCACAATAAATCAATTATGTATTTTAGTCAGGTCTAAAGAAACATTAGGATATTTCAGAAGAACAGAACATGAGTTGGCCTACATTTTACTTGTGAATTATACAAACCTTAGAATGCGTTAGAAATCAAAAGATATATGGGCTACATGATGCGACTATAGGCTAGTGACTTGAGAAAGCCCCCCAAAAAGCTTGCACTCTGTTCCTTGCCTCAGGCTGCACATGCTGTTCTCTCATCAAGTGATCATCAGACTATTCTCAATTTAATCTTGTCTTTACTAATATGTAAAATTAGTTTCGATTTAGAATGGCCCATTATCAAATAGGCAGGAACAGGGGGAAGAGAAAAAATACATGTCAAGGCCACTTTCCCGTCTGGTAGGCTACTACAGTTATTTCGCTGCGCAACAGATATTCCGCCCAAACTCTGTATGCCATGGGCTCTCCAACCCTGTTCCTGCAGCTACCCAGTGCTTAATTTGGGAAACCAATTGAAATCTGTTCGGGAACATCAATAGTAACATGTTTTCACAAATAAACAAATTTCATTAAAGTGTTGACAGCCCCTCTCTCTCCGCGCTGGAGAAAGGAATGAAGGTGAGCGAGCAGGAGATGGAAACATTGTGGTGAGATATTCTTGTCACGATCGTTAACGGAAGATACGGACCAAGGCGCATCGTGATAAGCGTACATTTTATTAAGTACTTAACACGACACAAAACAACAAACAAACGCTACGTGAAGTCCTAGGTTACACAAAACAAACCTTTACGAAACAAAATCCCACACCGACTAGTGCCAAACAGGCTGCCTAAGTATGGACCCCAATCAGAGACAACGAGATACAGCTGCCTCTGATTGGGAACCACCCTGGCCAACATAGATCTAAACGATCTAGAACATCAACATAGAAAATATAACACAGAAACTACACACCCTGGCTCAACATTTCAGAGTCCCCAGAGCCAGGGTGTGACAATTCTGTAGCTAAAGGTAATGTGTCAGCCTATTAATTATAAAACATATTTTTTTAAATGCCCAATACTAGGCTATTCAAAATCAAAACAAATTCCCTGTAATTATAGGCTAAGTCTGAATTTGTTTAATTTAGGCAAGACCAATTATGTACCAAAGATATCTTAAATCAGTATTTTTTGCATGTTTTTCTGCCATGTGTAATATGTAGTAGGCTATGTATTGTATAACGGCACAATCATTATTTTAATTCAGTGTTTTTTCAGGCGTGGGCTCAGATATAGGCCTATTGTGTTTGCATAAGCTCATGTCATGAGCCCTCTCACTCCACCGGGTTACCACCTTAATTTGTTTCCACTCTGCTCACCACTCTCTCTCTACTCAGCCTAACTAGCTCCACCTGTCCCTGCTCTGCTCGGCTCTAATTACTCTGCCAGCTGCGCTGCATTACCCACTAACCTCTCCCAGTATTTATAGCCCTGTCTTTCAGCTCTCCTTTGTCAGATCGTCTGCAAAGCTCACACCTGGAACCTGTTTGCTCGCGCTTCTGGCTCACCCTGGTTTTGTGACCCCGGACCTGCCTGGTTTTTGGATACTCTTCTGCCTCAGGAGATCCAGACCTGCTTCTGCCATTACGACTCCTGACTACTCTTCAATCCCGGTAACTCTGACCAGCCTTCTGCCTTGCTACTACGTATTTTGGATTTCCCTTGAACTGTACTGCTGCCTGGTTTCATTCCGCCCCCGTTGTGTCTGTGTTTCCTCCCCCAGGACTTCTGGACCACCAACCACCGGCGTCATCGGACGCATCGCTGCCACTGGGGGGAGGCACAGACCCAGCACATCGGACGGGATAACCCCTGGAGCCTTCACTCACTCCCTACATCCCTTTCCCCTTAAGTTTAAATAAACTTTCTGGTGTGACGCAATTGTGGTCCTCTTGTCGTCTGTCTGAACCGTGACAGTACGATCTGACCATTATGGACTCAGCGCACACTTCCCCCGACATGGAAACCGAAGAACCTGAGCAACCCACCGCCATGCTACGCCTGGAACACACTGAGAGAGAGCTAGGCCGCATGAGCGGCGACATCACCTCTCTGCTTCAGGCCGGCTACCAACAGCATCAGCAGTTCCAGCAGCACCAGCAGCAGTCCCAGCAGCAGCAACAACAACTCGCCATGATCATTCAACTCCTCACCAACCTGACCCCAGCCAGTCTGCCCACCAGCCCTGCCCCCGAGTTACCTGCCCCGGTCATTGCAGCCGCTGCTCGGAACCCAAGATTGGAAACCCCGAGCGGTTCAACGGCGATTCTACCCAGGTCCGGCCATTCCTGACTAGCTGCCGACTTCAGTTCTCCTTGCAGCCAAGGACCTTCGCCACGGAGGGGGCTAAGGTTGGGTATGCCATCACTCACCTGACGGGCCGAGCTCGACTCTGGGGAACAGCAGAGTTCGAACGTCAAACCCCCGCATGTGCAACCTTCGACCGGTTTGCCGAGGAGATGCTGAAGGTGTTTGACCTGGATTCACCAACCGCAGAGGCGTCTCGTGAACTGTTCAGTATTCGACAAGGCAGACGTGCAGTCGCAGACCATTCCATCGACTTCCGAACCCTGGCTAGACGAAGTTCTTGGAACACACCATCGTTGGTGGACGCGTTCTTCCATAGTTTGGCTGACTATATCAAGGACGAGTTGGTCTCCCATGAACTGCCTTCCACTCTTGATGAAGCCATCGCACTGACTGTCAGGATCGACAGAGGGATACAGACCCGTCGTCGTGAGAGGGGGCGCCAAGGTCCACCTACTACCGGCATTCGGAGAGATCCCGACTGGGCTCCTGTCATCTACTGCCACTCACCCAGTTCAGCTTGATCAGTCTGAGCCTATGGAGATTGGGCGAG
Organism: Coregonus clupeaformis; assembly: GCF_020615455.1. Classification (NCBI taxonomy): domain Eukaryota; kingdom Metazoa; phylum Chordata; class Actinopteri; order Salmoniformes; family Salmonidae; genus Coregonus; species Coregonus clupeaformis. The sequence goes on from NC_059193.1 coordinate 10,287,018, forward strand.
CCTCTCTCACTCCTGCAGAGCGCCAGCGACGCTTCACCTCAAACCTCTGCCTCTATTGTGGAGGTGATGGACATCGTGTGGTAACCTGCCCTTTAAAGGGCCGAAGCTCACCGGGCATAGGGGGGAGTCCGGTTGAGTTCAATGACCATCCAGTCCTCCGACCGCAAACCCCTGCTGCAAGTTCACCTCCGCCTCCCTGACTCAACTCACACCCTGGCTGCTCTGGTGGATTCTGGCGCCGAAGCCAACATAATGGACATCAAGCTGGCACGCCAACTGGGACTGGAGAACCTCCGTTTGACACCTCCTATTCCTGCCCGGGCACTGGACGGACACTTACTCGGATCGGTCACTCATGTCACGGCCCCGGTCTCGATGGGTCTGTCCGGAAACCATCAAGAAACTATCCAGTTTCACCTGCTCCCCTCTCCAGGCCAACCCCTCATCCTGGGTTACCCATGGCTCCGCCCGGCACAACCCTCAGCTCGACTGGGTGACCGGGGTGATCAGGGAGTGGGGAGAGGACTGCCACCGAACCTGCCTGCTTGCCGCCGCACTACCCCTCGGCCAGTACCTACTAACTCCGCTCCTGACCCCTCCAAGGACCCTGTGTCGATTCTGCCAAGTCCCTGCATCGTTGCAGCTCTGACCTGGGCTGTTGAGGAACAGGTGCTGGAGGCTCTCCGTAACCAGCCAGGTCCCAGCACTTGCCCAGCTGACCGCCTTTTTGTCCCCGAAGACCTGAGGTCCCAGGTCGTTCAGTGGGGACATGACTCCCGCCTAGCTTGTCACCCTGGCTCCACCCGCACTTACAACCTGCTCGCCCAGAGGTTCTGGTGGCCCTCTCTGAGGAAGGATGTACGGGAATTCGTCCAAGCCTGCCCCATCTGCAACCAACACAAGTCGTCCTGCCAGCCCCCAGCCGGATTGCTGCAGCCCCTGCCTGTGCCCAGGAGTCCGCTGGTCCCTGCTGCGCCTTGTCCTCCTCCTCCACGGCTCGTCGATGGTGGTCTGGTTTACACCGTCCGCCGCCTGCTTCGGTCCAGACGGAAGGGTAGGGGTCTCCAGTACCTCATTGACTGGGAGGGCTATGGACCTGAGGAAAGGACCTGGGTGCCAGCTAGTCGGATTGTGGATAGGACTCTCATCACCGCTTTCACCAACGGCATCCTGATCAACCTGCAATCCGTAGGGGCCGCCCCAGAGGGATCCCTAACCGTCCTGCCCGCTCGGCTTCCTGTCCTGTGCCTGATCCTGTCTCGGGACCTGTCCCATCTCCCGACCACGGCCCTCCGGCTTCCTCCGAGGATGAGGACGTTCGCTCGGACCGTTCGGAGGAGTTCTAGCCCTCCTCCGGCTCCCCTCCTCCCGCCCGGCGTGGTGTTGCTCTTGGGACTTCTGGGGCCGTCCCTTGGGGGGGGGGTTCTGTCATGAGCCCTCTCACTCCACCGGGTTACCACCTTAATTTGTTTCCACTCTGCTCACCACTCTCTCTCTACTCAGCCTAACTAGCTCCACCTGTCCCTGCTCTGCTCGGCTCTAATTACTCTGCCAGCTGCGCTGCATTACCCACTAACCTCTCCCAGTATTTATAGCCCTGTCTTTCAGCTCTCCTTTGTCAGATCGTCTGCAAAGCTCACACCTGGAACCTGTTTGCTCGCGCTTCTGGCTCACCCTGGTTTTGTGACCCCGGACCTGCCTGGTTTTTGGATACTCTTCTGCCTCAGGAGATCCAGACCTGCTTCTGCCATTACGACTCCTGACTACTCTTCAATCCCGGTAACTCTGACCAGCCTTCTGCCTTGCTACTACGTATTTTGGATTTCCCTTGAACTGTACTGCTGCCTGGTTTCATTCCGCCCGTTGTGTCTGTGTTTCCTCCCCCAGGACTTCTGGACCACCAACCACCGCGTCATCGGACGCATCGCTGCCACTGGGGGGAGGCACAGACCCAGCACATCGGACGGGATAACCCCTGGAGCCTTCACTCACTCCCTACATCCCTTTCCCCTTAAGTTTAAATAAACTTTCTGGTGTGACGCAATTGTGGTCCTCTTGTCGTCTGTCTGAACCGTGACAAGCTCATATGTGGATGGATGTTTTGAATTAATCATCACCTTAGAAAGCACTGTCCATTTTGTTGTGTTATGCTTTGAAACAACATTTTACATTTTAGATTTTAGTCATTTAGCAGACGCTCTTATCCAGAGCGACTTACAGTTAGTTAGTGAGTGCATACATTTTTCATACAACATCCACAACGACCATGTTTTCCACTCAGTTTCAACCTGTTGTTGAACTTCTTTCTTCAAATTGATCAATCACATTGAGGTGAGTTTTAAAAGCACATACTGTTTTGATAAGTGTTTGATGTGATTTTCGATTGTATTTGCATTGATGTGAGAGTGGTTAGAGGGATAATAGAGCCCTGAGAACCAGGCCATTAGCAACCTGATGATCGTTAGCGAGTTGGGTACTACCAACTCATGTCCAGAGTGCATAAGAGGAGATTACCATGACTCAACAGTCATGTAGAAGTTTACTGCAGTGTGGTGGTAATATGGTCACCACAACTGCCCTATTCTCAGCCCATTCCCCTTTTCAGTCCCCCTGCCTTCCCAAATGTCTCCCTTTCTCTACAGTATGTCTTTCACTTTCCTCTCTCCTTAATTTCTTAATTCCCTCTTTCCCTGTTATCTGTTCCCCGCCCTTCCCTCGTTCTCCCTGGCTGTGCAGAGTTGTATGTGACAGACTCCATCCCTGTCGCCCCTTCCCCTCTCTTCGCCCCCCTCCCAGCCCCCTTCTCCTCCCAGCTTCCCAGCCTAATTGAAGCCAGGACCTGCAGGTAGGACAGGAATCCAGGATGGAAAATAAACCAGATCCCGAGCGCCACAAATTCCATCACGTAGTCTCACTTCCTCTGAGCCATAGGCCGTCACCAGAGCCCAGGCGGCGCACTCTCAACACCTCTTACAAACATACTCTCACAGAACACACACTTAACACACCTCACACACACACTCTCGTAGAACACACACACACGCTACGCACCTCACACACACACTCTTGCAGAACACACACGCTACGCACCTGACACACACACTCTCGCAGAACACACACGTTACGCACCTCACACACACACACTCTCGCAGAAAACACACTTAACACACCACACACACACACACACACACACACACTAGCAGAACACAAACTTAGGGACAGTTCGACATTTACTGGGGTGGTCCAAAATAGGGGAGGGTTATCTAACTCTTTTTCTTTGCTTTGGGGAGAGTTGTGTGTTTTTATATTGGGCACAGGGGAGGGTAGCGCGTTTTTTCCCTGGTTTACATTCGCTCTTTTACAGCTTTTACTATATCATTTCTTCCATCCTAGCCACATTTCCTCATCTGCTTGCATGCTCCTCCCCTATATCAAGGTGTTTTGAAACTTCCCTTATGCAGTACGCTTTTCCGTGCGCTAACTATACCACACAGGTCAATATACTGTAGTCTACCAGTATAACGGTCTATCCTGCCCTCTATCCACCATTCATAGTGACAATAGTGGTAGGTGGATTGTTTGTCCAGATAGGCTAACTAGCAATCATACCACACATACAATCTGTTACAGGAGTGGGTCGCAGTTCCGGAGCGACCCACTAGGTGTCATCCTCCGACAACCATAGGCACCTCCTCACTCACAGTCCGGACGAATTATCTGCCTATTGGTGTCACATGTGGCTATTGATATTATAAACGCGATCGATAAAAGACAGTACTGCGCAGCCGTCTTCATCGACCTGGCCAAGGCTTTCAACTCTGTCAACCACCGCATTCTTATTGGCAGACTAAATAGCCTTGGTTTCTCTAATGACTGCCTCGCCTGGTTCACCAACTACTTCTCAGATAGAGTTCAATGTGTCAAATCGGAGGGCCTGTTGTCTGGACCTCTGGCCGTCTCTATGGGGGTGCCACAGGGTTCAATTCTCGGGCCGACTCTATTCTCTGTCTATATCAATGATGTCGCTCTTGCTGCTGGTGACGCTCGGATCCACCTTTATGCGGACAACACCATTTTGTAGACATCTGGCCCTTCATTGGACACTGTGTTAACAAACCTCCAAACGAGCTTCAACGCCATACAACACTCCTTCCGTAGCCTCCAACTGCTCTTAAACATTAGTAAAACGAAATGCATACTCTTCAACCGAACGCTGCTTGCACCCGCCCACCCGACTAGAATCAATACTCTCGGCGGGTCTGACCTAGAGTATGTGGACAACTACAAATACCTAGGTGTCTGGTTAGACTGTAAACTCTCCTTCCAGACTCACATTAAGCATCTCCAATCAAAAGTTAGATCTAGAATCGGCTTCCTATTTCGCAACAAAGCTTCCTTCACTCATGCTGCCAAACATGCCCTCGTAAAATTGACTATCCTACCGATCCTTGACTTCGGCGATGTCATTTACAAAATAGCCTCCAACACTCTACTCAGCAAATTGGATGTAGTCTATCACAGTGCCATCCGTTTTGTCACCAAAGCCCCATAAACTACCCACCATTGTGACCTGTACGCTCTTGTTGGCTGGCCCTCACTACATATTCGTCGCCAAACCCACTGGCTCCAGGTCATCTATAAATCACTGCTAGGCAAATCCCCGTCTTATCTTAGCTCACTGGTTACCATAGCAACACCCACCCGTAGTCTGCGCTCCAGCAGGTATATCTCACTGGTCATCCCCAAAGCCAACACCTCCTTTGGCCGCCATTCCTTCCAGTTCTCTGCTGCCAATGACTGGAACGAACTGCAAAAATCTCTGAAGCTGGAGACTCTTATCTCCCTCACTAACTTTAAGCGTCAGTTGTCAGAGCAGCTTACCGATCACTGCACCTGTACACAGCCTTTCTGAAATTAGCTCACCCAACTACCTCATCCCCATATTGTTATTTATTTTGCTAATTTGCACCCCAGTATCTCTATTTGCACATCATCTTTTGCACATCTATCATTCCAGTGTTAATACGAAATTGTAACTATTTTGCACTATGGCCTATTTATTGCCTTACCTCCATAACATTCGCACACACTGTATATATATTTTCTGTTGTATTTTTGACTTTATGTTTTGTTTACCCCATATGTAACTCTGTGTTGTTGTTTTTATCACACTGATTTGCTTTATCTTGGCCAAGTCGCAGTTGTAAATGAGAACTTGTTCTCAACTGGCTTACCTGGTTAAATAAAGGTGAAATAAATAAATAAATAAATAAAAATCTGATTCACCTGTGTATTTATTCCCTCACTTCCCTGTGTTCCCTTGCTCAGTTTTTTCTGCTAGTTCCTTGATGTCAAGCAGTACGTATCAGTGTCGGATCACGTGAAGGAGTTACAGGTACTTGAGAAGTGTTCTCCCTGTGTCATTGTGTTTTTCCAGTCAGAGTTAGTATTTCGTATTGTTTGTTGTCAGCCTGTTTTTTGGAGACCTATATGCTCCTTATTTGCTTTCGTATATAGTCCATTGTTTTGTATCCTGGCTTTTGGACCACCAGTAAAGATCCTTGTTTCACCATCCTTGCCTACTGCCTACTATCTATCCTGCACCGCACCTGGGTTACACCTCACACCAACCCTTACAAAAATCATTCAAATCTGCACCAATTTTCAACATAAGCGGAAAGGCCAGGTGCATGCAGCTCAAAAAGCCCCCCTTGTTGATCTTGTTTAGGGACAATACAATTATCCTACCTAGACTAGCTACAACACCACAATGCAATAAATCATTGCATTATTGTTTTCAATTGAGTACAAAATTATACTGAAGGCTGTAAACTGCAGTGAAAATATCAGTTGAATAACAGCGCCAAAGCCCTGTGATTTGATTAATTCATTACATGTATTCCATTTGGATCAGTTGTGGGTCTACTCTCGACAGTTTATAAGGTCTAGACAGGCACAGTAGCAGGCCAGTCTGGCAGAATTGTAAGTTCTTATACTGAGATGCGCTCTCTGTTACGGATCATCATTCTCCCATGTCATCCTAATAATGTGGCCACATGTGCTCCCAGCAGGCCCAGTTATTCAGGAAAGTTTAATGCACGCTCTCCTCCTCTGTGATCGGAGTGGCTATTCCTCGCGCACCTAGAACCCATAACGCTTCAATAGACTATAGCCTAAATATTTGTCATTTAACTTTTAAAATGTATTAACTTTTATGTGTGGGATAAACACAACAAGTCACAATGTTTGAATCAATCTGATTAGGCTACTTCGAAAGTCTCCTGTAGGCTACCTCTGCACGTTCGTCCAAAATATCATTCCAGCCTCCAAACTATGCAGATTGTGGTGTTGAAAACGCAAACCATGATGTTGAAGCGCCAAAGTCAGTATGGTTTGCTTATTGGTTGTGGTGCATTGGCCCAGAAACCTGTTGCTGTAAGATTCATTGCATATATTTTATATAATTATAAACATAGCATCAAAATGTTGAAAATCTGATTTACATCTAGCTTTTCATTGTCTGCAGCCGGCTCTGATCATGGTGTAGGTCTAATGAAACAGGCAGGGAGAGTTAGCTCGTCCGTGGTGGCCGGCGAACCCTGACCTCAACCTTCTGGCCCGTAGCCCATGAGTGGCATCGACTGTGCCACAAAAGCATGCTGAAGTGACAAAGTCAATATCCAAGTTTATAAACACAGGGTCGCTATAGTTATTGTTATTTGTGATCATTATTTGTGGTGTGCAATATTTTTTACAGTAGAAGGGAAGGGTCATGTGAAAATATTTTTCACGTTGGGGAGGGGGTGTGCTTTTTTTTATGACACCTCAAGTTGGACCAGCCCTCCTTGTCCCACAACCCCCTCTGGTTTTTCGGTCTGTTTTAGGACTGTGGAACTAGAGGAGGGGAGGAGAAGGGAAGGGGGTCTGTTATCCTAATTCCTTTTTCTAGGGAAGGGGCAAGCCATGAGGGTTCTTCAAATGAAGTGTGACACCTGGGGCTGCATCCCAAATGGCACCCTTTTCCCTATATAGTGCACTACTGCTCTGGTCAAAAGTAGTGCACTATAGGGACTAGGGTGCCAATTGAGACGCAGAGCTGGTATAAAACACTGCTCTTCTGAGGCCTCAGAGAGGCCAGCCAGAGTGTGGTGATGGGTTGGGAGAGACCGGGTGGGTCTGCAGCAATATCCACTTATAGTCTACCTCACTCTTTCCCCTCATACTGTTGAACCTCGCAGCGTCTTGGACTTCAGGCTTTGAAGGTGGTAGGGAGAGATCTAGTCCCGTAACTTTCAGATTTCTTACCCCACCACCTCCCTCCGGCCCAAACCCCCTTTCCATCTCCCCTTCATCTTGTTCTATCCTGCTGGCCGGGAGGTCAGACAGAGCATGTGAGGGCCCTTTTCCTCCCAATTAGTCCCCCTACTAATGAGGCCTAACCCTCCCCCTGCTAATGAGTCCTAACCCTCCCCCTGCTAATGAGGCCTAAACCTCCTCCTGCTAATGAGGCCTAACCCTCCCCCTACTAATTAGGCCTAAACCTCCCCTCTCTCCACCTTTCTTCCCCCTCTCTCCCCCCTCCTCTCCCAGCCCTTACCTAGCTCTGTACATACCTATAACACAGCCCTCCACCAGCATTGTAATAACATCAACTATAACACAGCCCTTTGCCTCCACCATTTTACATTTACATTTTAGTCATTTAGCAGACGCTCTTATCCAGAGCGACTTACAGTTAGTGAGTGCATACATTTTCATACTGGCCCCCCGTGGGAATCGAACCCACAACCCTGGTGTTGCAAGCGCCATGCTCTACCAACTGAGCTACACGGGGGGCTTGTGTTGTTCTCATCCTTGGTTGTTTTCACTAGGAACCAAATGGGAGCAAACATGCTGAGATAGGGAGGCACCAACCTGAATTTGCCCAATAACTAAACCCTTTATACGGGGATACGGTGTGCACAAATGAATACGACCCTGGCCTGTCTCTCCCAGTGTGAGCTGTAGGGGACTGCTGCTACTGCTGAGCTTATGGAAGTATGTAGGGGCCGGGGTGGGCTGTCCTGTCGTCACTGGAGAGTCACGTGGGACTGGAGTGCAACGGGAGCCCCCACAAGAGGTCAGAGGTCACACTTCCTGTTTCCTGTTTCTGCTAGGTCATCGGAGGGTCATAGGCCTTCTCTGTTTCTCTTTTGCCTTTTGTTTGGGGGGGGTGGGGTCATCCCGTCCGAACCTGTCTCTGTTAGTATTACATCTATCTATCTTTCTGTCTCTCTCTCTCTCTGTCTCTCTCTCTCTCTCTCTCTCTCTCTCTCTCTCTCTCTCTCTCTCTCTCTCTCTCTCTCTCTCTCTCTCCCCTCTAGACTTGTCAGTGTTAGTATCCTGTCTGCCTCTCATCTCTGTCTCTACCCCCCCCAACCTCCCTGCTGATGCAAGGAGGGAGGGTATCCCGGCAACCACATGACTCTGGGAACCACAGCGATAACGTGTCAAGAAGAGAAGCAGCAGAAAATAAGTGCTTGTCTGAGAGCACTAATCTGATTTAGCAGCCAGCAGCCTTGGCAGGAATGGGACTGTTTTAACCATTAGACCCCATGGACACAATCGGCCACATTCACAGAAACATGTTTTCATTTGGTTAGGAAAAAAAACATTGGGAATAACATATGAACTCACTCACCAAAAGAGATATTCATAGTGCCCTTTTTCCCTCAAAGTATGATACTTTTTCCTAGAACATCAATACCAGTGTTTTTCTACGATTTTTAAATACAGGGCGATTCCACACCAGAATATTTTTGGTATCTTAGATTGTTCTGGCAATTCTCACATAGTAACTTCAAAATCAAAAAGTGTACTTTTGAGATATTAATATTAATATTTTTTATGTTAAATAAATGTGAAAAACATTATTTCAGAATGAAGACATACTCCACATGTTAGAGCACACTATGAGGAGTATAATGACACCAAGATGTTGTCTGTATCATGTTCGGTTCACTGATCATAGGGTCTTACAGGGTCTTACAGCAGGCACGTATACTCTAGGTCTAAAAAGGGCCTAAAATTGACACTTTCATCGTGATTTTCTAAAAAATGGTTTGTGATACAAATTTTAAAAGCATATCAAATGTCCTTCCTTCCAATGAAGTTTCTAAGTGAGAATTGCCAGAACAATCTGAGGTAGCAAAAATATTTTAGGGCCATGCTGGCATTGAATCGCACTACAGGTTGTTCACATAATTTGCTGCTGAAATACATTTATCGGTATATGACGTTATAATAAATTTTTTGTTAGTTGTTTTTCTGAATGAAATAATTATATGATGGGACCGAAAAAGGGATCCAGCGAAAATCTGAAAGTCCGTTCATATTTCAATCCAAACTGTAAAAATCTGGAAATACTCATGAATATTGTCAGAAAGGTGGGTCAGGCACACACCCAGTTTAACACAGAACTGAAGAGCTGAGCTACAGCTCCTCTCCTCTCCTCTCCTCTCCTCTGAGTTCTGTCCCAGCTGGAATTAAAGGTAGGAAATTAATCTTGTCTGCATCAACTGTCTGGGACTCGGCTGGCCTTGCGTGACAGACACTGCCGCAGACAGATAGAGGGAGACGGGAGACAAAGAGAGACAAAGGGAGGTAGAGAAATAAGAATAAATGAGCATAGGCTCCCCTCCCCTCTCATGCTTCAAATTCAATAACAGTTGAGTAATGCGTTGGGGAGAGGAGAGAAGAGCGGGTGGGACTCACTGCTGGGCAGACATGCAGGAAGGCTGTGTCGTCCGGACGCCTCCCTGCCTTTCTCTCTCCCTCTCTCTCTGTCTCCCTCTCGCTCTGTCTCTCTGTCTCCATCTCTCTGCCTTTCTGTCACTCTGTCTCCCTCTCTTTCTCTCTGTCTTTCTGTCTCCCTGCCTCTCTGTCTCCATCTCTCTGCCTTTCTGTCTCCCTGCCTTTCTGTCTCTCTGTCTCCATCTCTCTGTCTTTCTGTCTCTCTGCCCTTCTGTCTCTCTGTCTCTCTATCTTTCTGTCTCTCTGTCTTTCTGTCTTTCTGCCTTTCTGTCTCCCTGCCTTTCTGTCTCCCCGCCTTTCTGTCTCCCTGCCTTTCTGTCTCCCTGCCTGCTGAGGAGCTTTCAATGACTCACCCTGTGGAAATGTGTCTCATCTCTCTCTCATTCTCTCTCTTGCTCCTTCATTCTCTCTCGGTATTGCACTATTCACTATACACACACACACACACCACACTGCTTAGAACTAGCCCATAGAGTCTCTGCAGCAGTGTGTCTGCCTGGTATGTGATACTGTATACTGAACAAAAATATAAACGCAACATGCAACAATTTCAATGATTTTACTGAATTACAGTTCTTAGAAGAAATCAGTCAATTGAAATAAATTCATTAGTCCCTAATCTATGGATTTCACATGACTGGGCAGGAGTGCAGCCATGGGTGAGCATAGGCCCACCCACTGGGGAGCCAGGCCCAGCCAATCAAAATTAGTGTTTCCCCACAAAAGGGCTTTATTACAGACAGATCATGTTTTTACATTTGAGTCATTTAGCAGACGCTCTTATCCAGAGCAACTTACAGTTAGTGCATTAATCTTAAGGTAGCTAGGTGGGACAACCATATCACAGTCATAGAAAGTACATTTTTCCTCAATAACGTAGCTGTCAGTAGAGTAGGGGGGTCGAGGTGAGGAGGAGGATTATTTAAGAGACTGTTTGAAGAGGTAGGGTTTCAGATGTTTTCGGAAGATGGGCAGGGACTCTGCTGTCCTAGCTTCAGGGGGAAGCTGGTTCCATCATTGGGGTGCCAGGACAGAGAAGAGATTGGACTGGACTGAGTGGGAGCTGCCCTCCCGTAGGGGTGGGAGGGCCAAGATACCTGAGGTGGCAGAACGGAGGGCTCGGGTTGGGGTGTAGGGTTTGAGCATGGTCTGAAGGTAGGGAGGGGCAGTTCCTCTTGCTGTTCCGTAGCTAAGCACCATGGTCTTGTAGTGGATGTGAGCTTGTAGTGGACTGGAAGCCAGTGGAGTGTGCAGAGGAGCGGGGTGAGATGAGAGAACTTGGGAAGGTTGAAAACCAGGCAGGCTGCAGCGTTCTGGATAAGTTGCAGGGGTTTGATGACACAAGCGGGGAGCCCAGCCAACAGCGAGTTGCAGTAGTCCAGACAGGAGAGGACAAGTGCCTGGATTAGGACGTGCACTGCTTCCTGTGTGAAGTAGGGTCGTACTCCATGGATGTTGAAGAGCATGAACCTGCGGGAGAGTGTCACTGCTTTGATGTTTGCAGAGAACGACAGGGTATTGTCCAGGGTCATGCCAAGGTTCTTTGCACTCTGGGAGGGCGACACTGGAGTTGTCAACCGGGATGGAGAGGTTTTTGAGCGGGCAGGCCTTCCCCGGGAGGAAGAGCAGTTCCGTCTAGTCGAGGTTGAGCTTGAGGTGGTGGGCCGACATCCAAGTTGAGATATCTGCCAGGCACGCAGAGATGCATGTCGCATTGAGTATTGAGAGTACGTGGTGCAGACACAGATCCTCTCCACGTTACCTGATAGGAGCGGCCTGCCAGGTAGGATGCAATCAAAGAGTGTGCAGCGCCTGAGACACCCAGCCCTGAGAGGGTTGAGAGGAGGATCTGATGGTTCACGATGTCAAAGGCAGATCTAGGAGGATGAGAACAGAGGAGAGAGAGTCAGCTTTGGCAGTGAAGAGAGCCTCCGTGACACAGAGAAGAGCAGTCTCGGTTGAGTGACCCGTCTTGAAGCCTGACTGGTTAGGGTCAAGAAGATTGTTCTGAGAGAGATAACGAGAAAGTTGATCAGAGACAGCACGCTCAAGTGTTTTGGAAAGGAAAGAAATAAGAGATACAGGTCTATAGTTTGACGTCAGATGAGTCGGGTGTTGGTTTCTTGAGGAGGGGAGCAACTTGGGCCATTTTGAAGTCAGAGGTGATGCAGCCAGTGGTCATGGATGAGGGAAATGAGGAATGGGAAAGGGTCTCCAGAGATGGTCTGGAGAAGGGAGGAGGGGATGGGGTCGAGCGGGCAGGTTTTCGGGCGGCCAGACCTCACTAGTCACAGGATGTCGTCTGGAGAGAGAGGGGAGAAAGACGTCAAGGGGGAGGTGGAAAAGAGTTTCCTAGGGTTAAATGTTGAGTGGTAGAAAGTGGGTTTAGCAGCGGATACAGAGGAAGAGAAGGTAGAGAGGGAGTGAAAGAATGATAGGTCCTCCGGAAGTTTAGATTTTCTCTATTTTCTTTCAGCTGCTTGCAGCCCTGTTCTGTAAGCGCGCAATGAGCCACGGAGCAGGAGGGGAAGGCTGACCCGGCCAGGAGGAAAGGGGACAGTGCGGGTAATAGGATGCGGAAAGGGAGGAGAGTAGGGTCGAAGAGGCAGAATCAGGAGACAGTAGGGAGAAGGATTTAGCAGAAGAGAGAGATGATAGGATTGAAGAGGAGAGAGTAGTGGGAGAGAGAGAGCGAAGATTGCGATGGCGCATGTACTTCTGGGTAGGGGCTGAGTGGTTAGGGTTAGAGGAAAGGGAGACAGAAAAGGAAACAAAGTAGTGATCAGAGACCTGGAGGGGGGTTGCAGTGAGATTAGTAGGCAAGCAGCCTCTAGTAAAGGTCAAGCGTATTGCCTGCCTTGTGAGTTGGAGGGGATTGGGAAAGGTCAAAAGAGGCAAGGAGGGGAAAGAGAGTTGGAAAGAAATGAATCGAAGGCAGACGTTGGGAGGTTGAAGTCGCCAAGTACAAAGAGCGGTGAGCCATCATCAGGAAATGAGCTTATCAAGGTGTCAAGCTCATTGAGGAACTCTCCAAGGGCACCTGGTGGTCGATAGATGACAATAATGTTAAGCTTGAGTGGACAAGTGACAGTGACAGCATGGAATTCAAATGAGGAGATGCACAAGTGAGAGAGAGAAAAGAGAAAATCTCCACTTAGGAGAAATGAGTAGACCTGTGCCACCACCGCGACGACCAGATGCTCTCGGACTATGAGAGGAAACATATTCAGATGAAGAAAGAGCAGTTGGAGTAGCAGTGTTCTCTGGGTGATCCATGTCTCCGTCAGGGCCAAAAGATCAAGGGACTGAAGGGCAACATAGGCTGAGATTCTTGACCGCAGATCGGCAGTTCCAAATGCTGCCAGAGACCTGGAATTACACATGGGTTGTGCGTGCAGGGTACTAAATTAGAAGGGTTGCAGACAAGGGGTGGGGAGCATCTGTAAAGCCTACAGGGAGAGGTGCGAACAGGTATAGAAAACACACAAAACCGCCCTTGACATGACCGCCGCTTACAGTTGCTGCTGAGAAACCAGGGGAGACTGAAGAACTAACACTAATTGCTAATTGCCTAGCAGAGGTGGAGAGCACATATCCCTGTACTAATTGCTGATTGCCTAGGAGAGGTGAAACCACTCCCCCTACAATACAGCCACTGATTACCAAAACAAGTTACAAATTGCCCTGCAACTTGATCCTGGTTGATGTGTCAACAACTATCTGCAAATTATGAGCAGTCAGCAGTTCACACACAAAGCAGGCCACTGGGAAGACAGGCAGCACTTAAAGTAGATGGCCCTAGCTAAAAGACAGTACTAGACCACAACAGATAAATAAATTATACTTATCACTCCTTGAGAAATCAGGAGTCCTCTATCAGGAGTCCTCTGCGGTTGTGAGGCCGGTTGGATGTACTGCCAAATTCTCTAAAACGATGTCGGAGGTGGCTTATGATAGAGAAATTAACATTACATTTTCTGGCAACAGTTCTGTTGGACATTCCTGCAGTCAGCATGCCAATTGCACGCTCCCTCAAAACATGAGGCATCTGTGGCATTGTGTTGTGTGACAAAACTGCACATTTTAGAGTGGCCTTTTATTGTCCCCAGCACAAGGTACACCTGTGTAATGATCATGCTTGTTAATCAGCTTCTTGATATGCCAAACCTGTCATATGGATGGATTATCTTGGCAAATGAGAAATGCTCACTAAAAGGGATGTAAACAAATTTGTGCACAAAATTTGAGAGCAATAAGCTTTTTGTGCGTATGAAACATTTCTTGGATTAATTTTTTTCACTCATGAAACATGGGACCAACGCTTTACATGTTGCGTTTATATTTTTGTTCATTGTATAATTATGATTATTTGCTACATGAAGGGAGGACAGTATTATGGGATTAGTAATACTTTAGCATGTTGAATCATCCATGTTATGGGCCCTGGTCAAACGTAGTTCACTAAATAGGTAATAGGGAGCCATTTGGGATGCACATCCTGTCTGCTCCACAGAGATCCAGCCACATCCTGTCTGCTCCACAGAAATCCAGTCACTCCATGTCTGCTCCACAGAGATCCAGCCACTCCATGTCTGCTCCACAGAGATCCAGCCACTCCATGTCTGCTACACAGAGATCCAGCCACACCCTGTCTGCTCCACAGAGATCCAGCCACACCCTGTCTGCTCCACAGAGATCCAGCCACATCGTGTCTGCTCCACAGAGATCCAGCCACACCCTGTCTGCTCCACAGAGATCCAGCCAGCCAGAGACCATTAATCTGCCTGCAGGCCTGGAGTGGCCAGAACTCATCATGACTAAATGGGCAATTTAGAAAGTTAATTGAAATGAAAGAGACTTACAGAAATGATTCAAACTGGACAAAATGCTGTTCCAAACGAGAATAACTGTAGTTCTGTTGATGAGACAAATAGACAACATATGTAGAGGAAATGATATAAACATTCTCAGCAGATTTCGTCTGGCCCTAGTCATCACCCACAAGTCCAGACATGTCCTCTCCTCTGTTCTCCCCTCCCCTCCCCTCCACTCTTCTCCTTTCCTCTGTTCTCCTCTCCCCTCCTCTCCACTCCTCTTCTCTCCCCTCCTCTCTTCTCTTCTCCTCTCTTCTCATCTCCTCTCTCCTCTTCTCCTCTTCCCTCCTTTCCTCAGCCCTTCCCTCCTTTCCTCTCCTCTTCCCTCCTCTCTTCTTCCCTCCTCTCTTCTCCTCTCCTCTTCCCTCCTCTCCTCTCCTCTCCTCTTCCTTCCACTCCTATTCCCTCCTCTCTTCTCCTCTCCTCTTCCCTCCTCTCTTCCCCTCTCCTCTTCCCTCCTCTCTTCTCCTCTCCTCTTCCCTACTCTCTTCTCCCCTCCTCTTCCCTCCTTTCCTCTCTTCTCCTCTCCTCTCCTCTTCCCTACTCTCTTCTCCTCTCCTCTTCCCTCCTCTCCTCTAATCTCCTCTCCTCTCCTCTTCCCTCCGCTCCTCTCCTCTCCTCACCCCTCCCCTCCTTTCCTTTCCTCTCGTCTTACCTCCACTCCTCTTCCCTCCTCTCTTTTTCCTCCTCTCTTCTCCCCTCCTCTTCCCTCCTCTCCTCTCTTCTCCTCTCCTCCTCTCCTCTGTCCTCCTCTTCCCTCATCTCCTCTCCTCTCCTCTCTTCTCCTCTCCTCTCCCTCTCCTCTCCTCTCCTCTCTCCTCTCCTCTCCTCTCCTCTCCTCTCCTCTTCCCTCCTCTCCTCTTCGCTCTACTCCTCTCCTCTCCTCTTCCCTCCTCTCCTCTTCTCCTCTCTACTCCTCTCTTCTGCTCTCCTCTCTCATCCTCTCCTATCCCCTCATTTCCTCTCCTCTTCCCTCCTGTCCTCCTCTCTTCTCCTCTCCTCTTCCATACTCTCTTCTCCCCTCCTCTTCCCTCCTTTCCTCTCTTCTCCTCTCCTCTTCCCTCCTCTCTTCTTCTCTCCTCTTGCCTCCTCTCCTCTGCCCTCCTCTTCCCTCCTCTCCTCTCCTCTCCTCTCCTCTCCTCTCCTCTCCTCTCCTCTCCTCTCCTCTCCTCTCCTCTCCTCTCCTCTCCTCTCCTCTAATCTCCTCTCCTCTCCTCTTCCCTCCGCTCCTCTCCTCACCCCCCTCCTTTCCTTTCCTCTCGTCTTGCCTCCACTCCTCTTCCCTCCTCTCCTCTTTCCTCCTCTCTTCTCCCCTCCTCTTCCCTCCTCTCCTCTCTTCTCCTCTCCTCTTCCCCCTTCTCCTCTTCCCTCCTCTCTTCTCCTCTCCTCCTCTCCTCTGCCGTGCTCTTCCCTCATCTCCTCTCCTCTCCTCTCCTCTCCTCTCCTCTCCTTTCCTCTAATCTCCTCTCCTCTTCCTTCCGCTCCGCTCCGCTCCTCACCCCTCCTCTCCTTTCCTCTCCTCTTCCCTCCTCTCCTCTTGCCTTTCCTCCTCTCCTCTCCTCTTCCCTCCTCTCCTCTTCTCCTCTCTACTCCTCTCTTCTGCTCTCCTCTCTCCTCCTCTCCTCTCCCCTCATTTCTTCTCCTCTTCCCTCCTCTCCTCTTCTCCTCTTCTCTTCCCTACTCTCTTCTCCCCTCCTCTTCCCTCCTCTCTTCTTCTCTCCTCTTGCCTCCTCTCCTCTGCCCTACTCTTCCTCCTCTCCTATTTCCTCCTCTCCTCTCCTCTCCTCTCCTCTCCTCTCCTCTCCTCTCCTCTCCTCTTCCCTCCGCTCCTCTCCTCACCCCTCCCCTCCTTTCCTTTCCTCTCGTCTTACCTCCACTCCTCTTCCCTCCTCTCCTCTTTCCTCCTCTCTTCTCCCCTCCTCTTCCCTCCTCTCCTCTCTTCTCCTCTCCTCTTCCCCTTCTCCTCTTCCCTCCTCTCTTCTCCTCTCCTCCTCTCCTCTGCCCTGCTCTTCCCTCATCTCCTCTCCTCTCCTCTCCTCTCTTCTCCTCTCCTCTCCTCTCCTCTCCTTTCCTCTAATCTCCTCTCCTCTTCCTTCCGCTCCGCTCCGCTCCTCACCCCTCCTCTCCTTTCCTCTCCTCTTCCCTCCTCTCCTCTTGCCTCTCCTCCTCTCCTCTCCTCTTCCCTCCTCTCCTCTTCTCCTCTCTACTCCTCTCTTCTGCTCTCCTCTCTCCTCCTCTCCTCTCCCCTCATTTCCTCTCCTCTTCCCTCCTCTCCTCCTCTCTTCTCCTCTTCTCTTCCCTACTCTCTTCTCCCCTCCTCTTCCCTCCTCTCCGCTCCTCACCCCTCCCCTCCTTTCCTCTCCTCTTCCCTCCTCTCTTCTTACCTCTCCTCATCTCCTCTCCTCTCCTCTTCCCTCCTCTCCTCTTCTCCTCTCTACTCCTCTCTTCTGCTCTCCTCTCTCCTCCTCTCCTCTCCCATCATTTCCTCTCCTCTTCCCTCCTCTCCTCCTCTCTTCTCCTCTCCTCTTCCCTACTCTCTTCTCCTCTTCACCTCTTCTCCTCTTCTCCTCTTCTCCTCTCCTGTCCTCTCTTCTCCTCTCCTCTTCCCTGTTCTCTCCTCCTCTCCTTTCCCCTCCCCTCCTCTTCCCTCCTTTCCTCTCTTCTCCTCACATCTCCTATTCCCTCCTCTCTTCTCCTCTCCTCTCTTCTCCTCTCCTCTTCCCTGCTCTCCTCTTCCGTCCTCTCCTCTCCTCTTCCCTCCTCTCCTCTCCTTTTCATCCTCTCTTCTCCTCTTCCCTCATTTTTTCTCCTCTCCTCTTCCCTCCTCTCCTCTCCTCTTCCCTCCTCTCTTCTCCTCTCCTCTTCCCTCCTCTCCTCTCTTCTCTCTTCTTCCCTACTCTCTTCTCCTCTCTGCTTTCCTCCTCTCCTATCCTCTCCTTTTCCCTTCTCTCTCCTCTCCTCTTCCCTCTTCTCCTCTCCTCTTCCCTCCTCTCTTTTCCTCTCCTCTTCCCTATTCTCTTCTCCTCTTCCCTCCTCTCTTCTCCCCTCCTCTTCCCTCCTTTTCTCTCTTCTCCTCTCCTCTCCTCTCTCCTCCTCTCTTCTCCTCTACTCTACTCTACTCTCCCCTCCTCTCCTCTCCTCTTCCCTCCTCTCCTCTCCTCTCATCTCTTCTCCTCTCCTCTTTCCTCCTCTCCTCTCTTCTCCTCTCCCCTTCCCACCTCTCCTCTTTCCTCCTCTACTCTCCCCTCCTCTCCTCTCCTATTCCCTATTCTCTTCTTCTCTTCCCTCATCTTCTCTCCTCGCTTCTCCTCTTCCCTCCTCTCCTCTCCTCTCCTCCTCTCCTCTCCTCTCCTCTCCTCTCTTTTTCTCTCCTCTCCTCTCCTCTCCTCTCCTCTCCTCTCCTCTCCTCTCCTCTCCTCTCCCTTCTCTCCTCTCCTCTCCTCTCTTTTCCTCTCCTCTCCTCTCCTCTCCTCTCTCCTCTCCTCTCCTCTCCTCTCCTCTCCTCTCCTCTCCTCTCCTCTCCTCTCCTCTCCCCTCGTCTCCCTCTCTCCTCTCCTCTCCTCTCCTCTCCTCTCCTCTCATTTCCTCTCTTTTTCTTTCCTCTCCTCTCCTCTCTTTTTCTCTCCTCTCCTCTCCTCTCCTCTCCTCTCCTCTCCTCTCTTCTCTCTTCTCTCTCCTCTCCTCTCCTCTCCTCTCCTCTCCTCTCCTCTCCTCTCCTCTCCTCTCATCTCTTCTCTTCTCTTCTCCTCTTTCCTCCTCTCCTCTCTTCTCCTCTTCCCTTCCCACCTCTCCTCACCTCTCTCCTCCTCTCCTCTCCTCTCCTCTCCTCTCCTCTCCTCTCCTCTCTCTCCTCTCCTCTCCTCTCCTCTTCCCTCTTCCCTTTTCGCTCTTCCCTCCTTTTCTCTCCTCCTCTCTCCTCTCCTCTCCTCTCCCCTCTTCTCCCTCCCTCCTCTCCTCTCCTCTCCTCTCCTCTCCTCTCCTTTCCTCTAATCTCCTCTCCTCTTCCTTCTACATTCGCTCCTCTCTCCTTTCCTCTCCTCTTCCCTCCTCTCCTCTTGCCTCTCCTCCTCTCCTCTCCTCTTCCCTCCTCTCCTCTTCTCCTCTCTACTCCTCTCTTCTGCTCTCCTCTCTCCTCCTCTCCTCTCCCCTCATTTCCTCTCCTCTTCCCTCCTCTCCTCCTCTCTTCTCCTCTTCTCTTCCCTACTCTCTTCTCCCCTCCTCTTCCCTCCTCTCCGCTCCTCACCCCTCCCCTCCTTTCCTCTCCTCTTCCCTCCTCTCTTCTTGCCTCTCCTCCTCTCCTCTCTTCTCCTCTTTCCTCCTCTCCTCTCTTCTCCTCTTCCCTTCCCACCTCTCCTCACCTCTCTCCTCCTCTCCTCTCCTCTCCTCTCCTCTCCTCTCCTCTTCCCTCTTCCCTTTTCGCTCTTCCCTCCTTTCCTCTCCTCCTCTCTCCTCTCCTCTCCTCTCCCCTCTTCTCCCTCCCTCCTCTCCTCTCCTCTCCTCTCCTCTCCTCTCCTCTCCTCTCCTCTCCTCTCCTCTCCTCTCCTCTCCTCTCCTCTCCTTTCCTCTAATCTCCTCTCCTCTTCCTTCCGCTCCGCTCCGCTCCTCTCCTTTCCTCTCCTCTTCCCTCCTCTCCTCTTGCCTCTCCTCCTCTCCTCTCCTCTTCCCTCCTCTCCTCTTCTCCTCTCTACTCCTCTCTTCTGCTCTCCTCTCTCCTCCTCTCCTCTCCCCTCCTCTCCTCTTCCCTACTCCCCTCCTCTCTTCTCCTCTTCTCTTCCCTACTCTCTTCTCCCCTCCTCTTCCCTCCTCTCCGCTCCTCACCCCTCCCCTCCTTTCCTCTCCTCTTCCCTCCTCTCTTCTTGCCTCTCCTCCTCTCGTCTCCTCTCCTCTTCCCTCCTCTCCTCTTCTCCTCTCTACTCCTCTCTTCTGCTCTCCTCTCTCCTCCTCTCCTCTCCCCTCATTTCCTCTCCTCTTCCCTCCTCTCCTCCTCTCTTCTCCTCTCCTCTTCCCTACTCTCTTCTCCTCTTCTCCTCTTCTCCTCTCCTGTCCTCTCTTCTCCTCTCCTCTTCCCTGTTCTCTCCTCCTCTCCTTTTCCTCCCTCCTCCTCTTCCCTCATTTCCTCTCTTCTCCTCACATCTCCTATTCCCTCCTCTCTTCTCCTCTCCTCTCTTCTCCTCTCCTCTTCCCTGCTCTCCTCTTCCGTCCTCTCCTCTCCTCTTCCCTCCTCTCCTCTCCTTTTCATCCTCTCTTCTCCTCTTCCCTCATTTTTTCTCCTCTCCTCTTCCCTCCTCTCCTCTCCTCTTCCCTCCTCTCTTCTCCTCTCCTCTTCCCTCCTCTCCTCTCTTCTCTCTTCTTCCCTACTCTCTTCTCCTCTCTGCTTTCCTCCTCTCCTATCCTCTCCTTTTCCCTTCTCTCTCCTCTCCTCTTCCCTCTTCTCCTCTCCTCTTCCCTCCTCTCTTCTCCTCTCCTCTTCCCTATTCTCTTCTCCTCTTCGCTCCTCTCTTCTCCCCTCCTCTTCCCTCCTTTCCTCTCTTCTCCTCTCCTCTCCTCTCTCCTCCTCTCTTCTCCCCTCCTCTACTCTCCCCTCCTCTCCTCTCCTCTTCCCTCCTCTCCTCTCCTCTCATCTCTTCTCCTCTCCTCTTTCCTCCTCTCCTCTCTTCTCCTCTCCCCTTCCCACCTCTCCTCTTTCCTCCTCTACTCTCCCCTCCTCTCCTCTCCTATTCCCTATTCTCTTCTTCTCTTCCCTCATCTTCTCTCCTCGCTTCTCCTCTTCCCTCCTCTCCTCTCCTCTCCTCTCCTCTCCTCTCCTCTCCTCTCCTTTCCTCTAATCTCCTCTCCTTCTTCGCCATCGCATCCCTCCTCTCCTTTCCTCTCCTCTTCCCTCCTCTCCTCTTGCCTCTCCTCCTCTCCTCTCCTCTTCCCTCCTCTCCTCTTCTCCTCTCTACTCTCTCTTCTCTCTCCTCTCCTCCTCTCCTCTCCTCCTCTCCTCTTCCCTACTCCCCTCCTCTCTTCTCCTCTTCTCTTCCCTACTCTCTTCTCCCTCTCTTCCCTCCTCTCCCTCCTCACCCCTCCCTCCTTTCCTCTCCTCTTCCCTCCTCTCTTCTTCCTCTCCTCCTCTCTCTCCTCTCTCTTCCCTCCTCTCCTCTTCTCCTCTCTTCCTCTCTTCTGTCTCCTCTCTCCTCCTCTCCTCTCCCCTCATTTCCTCTCCTCTTCCCTCCTCTCCTCCTCTCTTCTCCTCTCCTCTTCCCTACTCTCTTCTCCTCTTCTCCTCTTCTCCTCTCCTGTCCTCTCTTCTCCTCTCCTCTTCCCTGTTCTCTCCTCCTCTCCTTTCCCCTCCCCTCCTCTTCCCTCATTTCCTCTCTTCTCCTCCATCTCCTATTCCCTCCTCTCTTCTCCTCCCTCTCTTCTCCTCTCCTCTTCCTGCTCTCCTCTTCCAATCCTCCTCCTCTCCTCTTCCTTCCTCTCCTCTCCTTTTCATCCTCTCTTCTCCTCTTCCCTCATTTTTTCTCCTCTCCTCTTCCCTCCTCTCCTCTCCTCTTCCCTCCTCTCTTCTCCTCTCCTCTTCCCTCCTCTCCTCTCTTCTCTCTTCTTCCCTACTCTCTTCTCCTCTCTGCTTTCCTCCTCTCCTATCCTCTCCTTTTCCCTTCTCTCTCCTCTCCTCTTCCCTCTTCTCCTCTCCTCTTCCCTCCTCTCTTTTCCTCTCCTCTTCCCTATTCTCTTCTCCTCTTCCCTCCTCTCTTCTCCCCTCCTCTTCCCTCCTTTTCTCTCTTCTCCTCTCCTCTCCTCTCTCCTCCTCTCTTCTCCTCTACTCTACTCTACTCTCCCCTCCTCTCCTCTCCTCTTCCCTCCTCTCCTCTCCTCTCATCTCTTCTCCTCTCCTCTTTCCTCCCTCTCCTCTCTTCTCCTCTCCTTCCACCTCTCCTCTTTCCTCCTCTACTCTCCCTCCTCTCCTCTCCTATTCCTATTCTCTTCTTCTCTTCCCTCATCTTCTCTCCTAACTTCTCTCTTCCTCCTCTCCTCTCCTCTCCTCTCCTCTCCTCTCCTCTCCTCTCCTTTCCTCTAATCTCCTCTCCTCTTCCTTTCAACTCCAAACCCTCCATCTCCTCTTCCTTTC
>NC_059193.1:10313794-10336294 GCF_020615455.1 Coregonus clupeaformis
CTCTCCTCTCCTCTCCTCTCCTCTCCTCTCCTCTCCTCTCCTCTCCTCTCCTCTCCTCTTCCCTCCGCTCCTCTCCTCACCCCTCCCCTCCTTTCCTTTCCTCTCGTCTTACCTCCACTCCTCTTCCCTCCTCTCCTCTTTCCTCCTCTCTTCTCCCCTCCTCTTCCCTCCTCTCCTCTCTTCTCCTCTCCTCTTCCCCTTCTCCTCTTCTCTCCTCTCTTCTCATTCCTCCTCTCACTCTGTTATATCTTCTCATCTCCTTCCTCTCTCTTCCTCTCTTCTCCTCTCCTCTCCTCTCCTCTCTCTCTAATCTCTCTCTTTTCATTAAAATCATCCCTCCTCTTTTTATCTTCTCTCCTCTTGCCTCTCCTCCTCTCCCTCTCCTCTTCCCTCACTCTCCTCTTCTCCTCCTCTCTCCTCTCTTCTGCTCTCTCTCTCCTCCTCTCCTCTCCCCTCATTTCTCTCCTCTTCCCTTCTCCTCTCTCTTCTCCTCTTCTCTTCCTACTCTCTTCTCCCTCCTCTTCCCTCCTCTCTCCTCACCTCCTCCTTTCCTTCTCCTCTTCCCTCTCTTCTCCTCCTCTCCTCTCCTCTCCTCTTCCCTCCTCTCTCCTCTTCTCCTCTCTACTCCCTCTCTTCTGCTCTCCTCTCTCCTCCTCTCCTCTCCCCTCATTTCCTCTCCTCTTCCCTCCTCTCCTCCTCTCTTCTCCTCTCCTCTTCCCTACTCTCTTCTCCTCTTCACTCTTCTCCTCTTCTTCTTCTCTCTTCTCCTCCCTTCCCTCTTCCTCTCCTCTTCCCTTTTCTCTCCTCCTCTCTTCCTCCCTCTCCTCTTCCCTCCTTTCCTCTCTTCTCCTCCTCTCCTGTTCCCTCCTCTCTTCTCCTCTCCTCTCTTCTCCTCTCCTCTTCCTGCTCTCCTCTTCCTCCTCTCCTCTCCTCTTCTCCCTCCTTCCTCTCTTTCTCCTCTCTCCTCTTCCTCTTTTCTCCTCTCCTCTTCCCTCCTCTCCTCTCCTCTTCCTCCTCTCTCTCTTCTCTCTTCTTCCTCTCTCTTCTCCTCTCTCTTTCCTCCTCTCCTATCCTCTTCTTTTCCTTCTCTCTCCTCCTCTTTCTCCTCCTTTCTTTTTCTTTTACCTCTCCTCTTCCTATTCTCTTCTCCTCTTCCCTCCTCTCTTCTCCCTCTTCCTCTTTTCTCTCTTCTCCTCTCCTCTCCTCTCTCCTCCTCTCTTCTCCTCTACTCTAACTCTACTCTCCCTCCTCTCCTCTCCTCTTCCCTCCTCTCACTCTCCTCTCATCTCTTCTCCTCTCCTCTTTTCTCCTCTCCTCTCTTCTCCTCCCTTCCCACCTCTCCTCTTTTCCTCCTCTACTCTCCCTCCTCTCCTCTCTATTTCTTCTCTTCCTCATCTTTCTCTCTCCTCTTCTCCTCCCTCTCTCTCTCTCCTCTCTCTCCTTTCTCTCTCTCTCCTCTCTTCTCTTTTCTCTCTCCTCTCCTCCCTCTCTCTCTCTCTCCTCTCTCTCTCCTCTCTTTTTCCTCTCCTCTCCTCTCCTCTCCTCTCCTCTCTCTCTCTCCTCTCCCCTCTCCTCTCCTCTCTCTCCTCTCCTCTCCTCTCCTCTCCTCTCTCTCCTCTCTCTCCTCTCCTCTCTCTCCTCTCCTCTCCTCTCCTCTCTTTTCCTTCTTTTCCTTCCTCTCCTCTCCTCTCTTTTCTCTCCTCTCCTCTCCTCTCTCTCTCCTCTCCTCTCCTCCTCCTCTCCTCTCCTCTCCTCTCCTCTCCTCTCCTCTCTTCTCTCTCTCTCTCCTCTCCTCTCCTCTCCTCTCCTCTCCTCTCCTCTCCTCTCTTCTCTTCTCTTCTCCTCTTTCCTCCCTCTCCTCTCTTCTCCTCTTCCTTCCCACCTCTCCTCTCCTCTCTCCTCCTCTCCTCTCCTCTCTTTTTTCTCTCCTCTCCTCCTCTCCTCTTTCTCTTCCTTTCCATCTTCCCTCTTTCCTCTCCTCTCTCTCCTCTCCTTCTCCTCTTCTCTCTTTCTCCTCTCTCTCTCCTCTCCTCTCTCCTCTCCCTCTCCTCTTTTCCTCTAATCTCCTCTCCTCTTCTTTCCCTCCACTCCTCTCTCCTTTCCTCTCCTCTTCCCTCCTCTCCTCTTCCTCTCCTCCTCTCTCTCCTCTTCCTCTCCTCTCCTCTTCTCCTCTCTACTCCTCTCTTTCTCTCCTCTCTCTCCTCTCCTCTCCCTCATTTCTTCTCCTTCCCTCCCTCCTCTCTTTCTCCTCTTCTCTTCCCTACTCTCTTTTCTCTCCTCTTCCCTCCTCTCCAGCTCCTCACCTCCTCCTTTCTTCTCTCCTCTCTTCTTCTTCCTCTCTCTCTCTCTCTCCTCTTTCCTCCTCTCCTCTCTTCTCCTCTTCCCTTCCCACCTCTCCTCTCTCTCTCCTCTCCTCTCCTCTCCCTCTCCTCTCCTCTTCTCTTCCTTTCCCCTCTTCCCTCCTTTCCTCTCTCTCTCTCTCCTCTCCTCTCCCTCTCTCTCCTCCCTCCTCTCCTCTCCTCTCCTCTCCTCTCCTCTCCTCTCCTCTCCTCTCCTCTCCTCTCCTCTCCTCTCCTCTCCTCTCCTCTCCTTTCCTCTAATCTCCTCTCCTCTTCCTTCCTCTCTGCTCCTCTCCTTTCCTCTCTCTCTTCCTCCTCTCCTCTTTCCTCTCCTCCTCTCCTCTCCTCTTCCTCCTCTCCTCTTCTCCTCTCTACTCCTCTCTTCTCCTCTCCTCTCTCCTCCTCTCCTCTCCCTCTCTCTCCTCTCCTCTTCTTATCGTCCTCCTCTCTTCTCCTCTTCTCTTCCTCTCTCTTCTCCCTCTCCTCTTCCCTCCTCTCCATCCTCACCCTCTCCTCCTTTCCTCTCCTCTTCCTCCTCTCTTCTTGCCTCCCTCCCTCGTCTCCTCTCCTCTTCCTCTCCTCCTCTTCTCCTCTCTACTCCTCTCTTCTCTCTCTCTCTCCTCCTCTCTCTCCTCATTTCCTCTCCTCTTCCCTCTCTCCTCTCTTCTCCTCTCCTCTTCCTCTCTCTTCTCCTCTTCTCCTCTTCTCTCCTCTTCTCCTCTTCTCCTCTCCTCTCCTCCTTCTCCTCTCCTCTTCCCTGTTCTCTCCTCCTCTCTTTCCCCTCCCTCCTCTTCCCTCATTTCCTCTTCTTCTCTTCATCTCCTATTCCCTCCTCTCTTCTCCTCTCCTCTCCTTCTCCTCTCCTCTTCCCTCTCTCCTTCTTCAGTCCTCCTCTCTCTTCCCTCTCCTCTCTTTTCTTCCTCTCTTCTCCTCTTCTCATTTTCTCCTCTCTCTTCTCTCCTCTCCTCTCCTCTTCCTCTCTCTTCTCCTCTCCTCTTCCTCTCCTCTCTCTCTTCTCTCTTCTTCTCTCTCTTCTCTCTCTCTCTTCCTCCTCTCCTATCCTCTCCTTTTCCCTTCTCTCTCCTCACTCTTCCCTCTCTCTCCTCTCCTCTTCCCTCCTCTCTCTTCCTCTCCTCTTCCTTTCTCTTCTCCTCTTCCTCCTCTCTTCTCCCTCCTCTTCTCTCCTTTCTCTCTTCTCCTCTCCTCTCCTCTCTCCTCCTCTCTTCTCCTCTACTCTACTCTACTCTCCTCCTCTCCTCTCCTCTTCCTCCTCTCTCTCTCCTCTCATCTCTTCTCTCCCTTCCTCCTCTCCTCTCTTCTTCTCTCCCTTCCCACCTCTCTCTTTCCTCCTCTACTCTCCCTTCTCCTCTCCTATTCCCTATTCTCTTCTTCTCTTCCCTCATCTTCCTCCTTTCTCTTCCTCTCTCCTCTTTCTTCTCCTTCCTTCCCTCCTTCTCTCTTTTCTCTCCATTCCTCTCTCTTTTTCTCTCCCCTCTCCTTTTTCTCCCTCTCTCCTCTCTCTTCTCCTCTCTTCTCCTCTCCTCTCTCCTCTCATTTCCTCTCTTTTCTTTCCTCTCCTCTCCTCTCTTTCTCTCCTCTCCTCTCCTCTCCTCTCCTCTCCTCTCCTCTCTCTCCTCTCCTCTCTTCCCTCTCTTCTCTCCTCTCCTCTCCTCTCCTCTCTTCTCCTCTCCTCTCATCTTTCTCTTCTCTTCTCCTCTTTTCCTCCTCTCCTCTCTTCTCCTCTTCCCTTTCACCTCTCCTCCCTTCTCCTCCTCTCCTCTCCTCTCCTCTCATCTTCCTCTTCTCTTTCTCTCTTCCCTCCTTTCCTCTCCTCCTCTCTCCTCTCCTCTCCTCTCCTCTCAAATCTCCTCTCCTCTTCTCCTCTTCCCTCTTCCTTTTCTATCTTCCTCATCTCCTCTCCTCTCTCTCATCTCTCTCTCTCCTCTCCTTTCTCCCTCTCTCTCTCCTCTCCTTCATCTCTTCTCTTTTCCTCTTCCCCCTCTCCTCTCTCTCCTCTTCTTCTCTCTCTTCTCTCCCTCTTCTTCTCTTCTCCTCTTCTTCCTCTCTCTCCCTCCTCTTCCTCTTTCCTCTCTCTCTCCTCTCTCTCCTCTCTCTTCTTCTTCTACCTTCTCTTCCTCTTCCCTCTTCTTCTCCTCTCTCCTCTTCCTCTCTCTCTTCTCTTTCTCTCTCTCTCCTCTCTTCATCTTCTCTCCTCTCCTCTTCCTCTTCTTCTCCTCTCATCTTCCTCTCCTCTCTCTCTCTCCTCTCCTCTCCTCTCCTCTCCTCTCCCTCTTCTCCTCCATCTCTCTCTTTCTCTCTCATCTCTTCTCTTCTCCTCTTCCACCTCTCTCCTCTCTCTTTTTTTTCTCCTCTCTCTCCTCTCCTCTCTTTTCTCTTCTCCTCTTCTCCTCTCTGTCCTCTTCCTCCTTTCTCTCTTCTCCTCTCCTTCTTCCTCTCCTCTCTCCCTCGTTCTCTCCTCTCCCTCTTCATCTCTCCTCTCCTCTCCTCTTCCTTCCTCTCCTCTCCTCTTCTCTCCTCTCCTCTCTCTCTCCTCTCCTCCCTCTAAATCATATCTCCTCTCTCTCTCCTCTCCTCTCTTCTCTCTCCTCCTTTCCTTTCCCCTCTCCTTCCTCTCTCTCTCTCTCTTCTCTCTCTCTCCTCCTCTCCTCTCCTCTCCTCTCTCTCCTCTCCTCTCCTCTCCTCTCCTCTCCTCTCCTCTCCTCTCTCCTCTTCCCTCTCTCAACTTTCCCTCACCCTCCCTCTTTCCTCTCCTCTTCCCTCCTCTCTTCTTCCTCTCTCTCCTCTCCTCTCCTCTCCTCTTCCCTCCTCTCCTCTTCTCTCTCTCTACTCCTCTCTTCTTCTCCTCTCTCTCCTCTCTTCTCCCTCTTTTCCCTCTCCTCTTCCCTCCTCTCTCCTCTCTCTCTCCTCTCCTCTTCCCTACTCTCTTCTCCTCTTCTCCTCTTCTCCTCTTCTCCTCTTCTCCTCTCCTCTCCTCTCTTCTCTCCTCTTCCCTGTTCTCTCTCCTCTCCTTTCTCCTCTCCTCTTCCTCTTTCTCTCTTCTCCTCATCTCTCTTCCCTCCTCTCTTCTCCTCTCCTCTCTTCTCCTCTCTCTTCCTCCTCTCCTCTTCTCTCTCCTCCCTCTTCCCTTCTCCTCTCTTTCATCCTCTCTTCTCCTCTCCCTCATTTTTCTCCTCTCCTCTTCTCTCCTCTCCTCTCCTCTCTCCTCCTCTCTTCTCTCTCCTCTTCCCTCCTCTCCCTCTCTCCTCTTCTCTCTTTCTTCCTTTTCCTCTCTCCTTTCTCCTTTCTCTCCTCTCTCTCCTCTCCTCTTCCTCTTCTCTCTCCTCTTCCTCCTCTCTTTTCTCTCCTCTTCCTCTTCTCTTTCTCCTCTTCCTCCTCTCTTCTCCTCCTCTTCCCTCCTTTCTCTCTTCTCCTCTCCTTTCTCTCTCTCCTCCTCTCTTCTCCTCTCTCTCTCCTCCTCTCCTCTCTTCTCTCTCTCTCTTCTCCCCTCTTTCCTCTCTTCCTCTCTCCTCTCTTCTCCTCTCCTTTTTCCTCTCTTCTTTCCTCCTCTACTCTCCCTCCTCTCCTCTCCTCTTCCCTATTCTCTTCTTCTCTTCCCTCATCTTCTCTCCTCTCTCCTCTCTCCTCTCCCTCTCTCTCTTCTTCCTCTTTCCTCTCTTTTCTCTCTCCTCTCCTCTCTCTCCTCTCCTCTCTCTCCTCTCCTCTCCTCTCCTCTCTCTCCATCTCTCTCTCTCCTCTCTCTCTCTCTCTCCTCTTTCCTCTCCTCTCCTCTCCTCTCCTTTCTCCTCTCTTTCTTTCTCTCCTCTCCTCTCTTTTCTCTCCTCTCCTCTCCTCTCTCTCTCTCCTCTCCTCTCTCTCCTCTCCTCTCTCTCTCTCTCTCCTCTCCTCTCCTTCCTCTCCTCTCCCCCCTCTCTTCTCCTCTTTTCCTCTCCCTCTCCTCTCCTCTCCTTCTTCTTTCCCTCTCTCCTTCTCTCTTCTTTCTATCTCTCTTCTCCTCATCTCTCTCCTCTCTCTCCTCTCTCTCCTCTCCTCTCCTCTCCTCTCCTCTCTCTCTCCTCTCCTCTCTTTCCTCTTCTCTTCTATTTCATTTCTCTCCTTTCTCTCTCCTCTTTCTTCCCCCTCTCTCCCTCTTCTCTCTCTTCCCTCTTCTCTCTTTCTCTTCTTCTCTTTCTTTCTCTCTCTTCTCTTCTCTTTCCTCTCTCCCTCTCTCTCTCTCCTTCCTCCTCTCTTTTCTCTCTCTCCCTCTCTCTCTCTCCTCTCCTCTTCCTTCTCTCTCTTCTCATCTTTTCCTCTCTCTCCCTCATCTTCTTCCTCTTTCCTCCTCTCCTCTCTTCTCCTCATTCATCTCCTTCTCTCTAACTCTCTCTCTCTCTCCTCTCTCCTCTCTCTCTCTCCTCTTCTCTTCTTTTTTCTCAATTCTCTTCCTCTCCTCCTCTCCCTCTCTCCTCTCCTCTCCTCTCCCTCCTCCCCCCTCCTCTCCTCTTCTCCTCTCCTCTCCTCCCTCCCTCCTCTTCTCTTCTCTTAACTCAATATCATTCTCTCCTCCTCTCCTTTCCTCTCCTCTTCCTCTCCCTCTTCCTCTCCTCTTCCTCTTTCTCTCTTTATCTCTTCTCCTCTTCTCTTACTCCCTCTCTTCTTCTTCTCTTCCTCTACTCCTCTCTCTCCTCCTCTTCCCTCCTCTCCCTGTCCTCTCTTCTTCTCCTCTTCCTGTTCTCTCCTCCTCTCCTTCCCTCCTCCTCTTCCTCATTTCTCTCTTCTCCTCCTCTCTGTCTTCTTCTCCTCTCCTCTCTTCTCCTCTCTCTTCTCTCTCTCTCTTCTTTCTTCTCTCTCCTCTTCCCTTTTCTCCCTCTCTTCTCCTCTCTCTCCTCTTCCCTCCTCTCTTCTCCTCTCCTCTTCCCTCCTCTCCTCTCTCTCTCTCTTCTTCCCTTCTCTTTCTCCTTCCCTCCTCTCTCTACCCTTTCTCCTTCTCTCTCCTCTCCTCTTCCTCTCTTCTCCTCTCCTCTTCTTTCTCTCTCCTCTCCTTATCCTCTTCTTCTTCTCCTCTCTCTCCTCTTTCTTCTTTCTCTCTCTTCTTCCTCTATCTCTCCTTCCTCTCCTCCTCTCTTTCTCTTCTCTCGTCTCTCTCCTCTCTTTCTATCCTTCTTTTCTCTCCTCTCTCTCCTCTCCTCTCTTTTTCTTCTCCTCTCTCCTCTTCTCTCCTGCTCTCTTCATCTTTCTTTCTCCTTCTTTCTATTCCTTTTTCCATTTCTCTCTTCCCTCTTCCCTTCCTCTCCTCTCCTCTTCTTCTCTTTCTTCTTTCCTCTTCTCCCTCTCTTCTCTCTCCTCTCCTCTCCACTCTCCTCTCCATCATTTCTCCTCTCTTTCTCTCTCTCTCCATCTCCTCTCCTCTAATAACTTCTTTCTCTCTCTCTCCTCTCTTCTCTCTCCTCTTTTTTTCTCTCTCCTCTCTTCTTCCCTCTCTCCTTCCTCTCCTCTCCTTCTCTCTTCTTCCTTTCTCTCTATCTCCTTCTTTCCCTTCTCCTCTCCTCTTTTCTTTCTCTTCCCTTCTTTTCTTCTCTCTTTCTTCCTTCTCTTCTTTTTTCCTTCTTCTTCTTCCTCTCTCTTTACTCTCTTCTCTCCTCTCCTTCATTCTCTTTTTTCTCTTCTTCTCATCTCTCTCCTCTCCTCTCCTCTTTCTTCTCCTCCTCTCCCCCCCCCTCTCTTTCTCTATTCCTTCTTTTCCTTCTCCCTCTCTCTCCTCCTCTCTCTCTTCTCTCTTCTCTCTCTCTCTCTCTTTTCTTTCTCTCCTTTCCCTCTTTTCCTCCTCTTCCTCTCTCTTCTCCTCTCTCTCCTCTCCTCTCTCTCTCTCCCCTCTCTCTCTCTCTTTCTCCTCTCCTCCCTCTCTCTCATTTTCTCTCTCTTCTCTCTCCCTCTCTCTCTCTCTTTTTTTTCTCTTCTTCTCCTCTCTTCTCTTTTTTATTTTCTCTCCTTCTTCTCTCTTCTCTCTTCTCTCTCTCTCTTTCTCCATCTTCTTTCCTCTCCTCTCTTCTCCTTATCTCATCTCTCCTCTCCTTTCATCTCTCCTCTCTTCAATTCCTCTCCTCTCAAACACTCTTCCCTCCTCTCCCTCCTTTCATCTTCTCTCTCTCTTCTCCTCTTCTCTCCTCTCCTCTTCTTCTCTTCTCATCTCTCTCCTCTCTCTCTCCTCTTCCTCTCTCTCTATTCTTTACTTCTCTCCTCTCTTTTCTTTTCTTTTTTCTCTCTTCTCCTTTTTCTTTCTCTCCTCTCTCTCCTTTTTTTTCTCTTCTCCTTTTCTCTTCTCTTTTTATTTTTCTTTCTCTCTTTCTCTTTTTCTCCTCTCTTTCTTTCTCCCTCTCCTCTTTTCTCTTTCCTCTTCTCTCTCCTTTCTTCTCTTTCTTCTCCTCTTTCTCTTTCTTTTCTCTCTCTTCTCTCTCTTTCTTTCTTTATCTCCTCTCTCTCATCTCCATATTCTCTTTTCTTTTTTTCTTCTCTCTCCCTTCTTTCTTCTTCTCTTTCTCTTCTCTTCTCCTCTTATTTCTCCTCTTCTCCTTCTTTCTCTCTCTCTCTTTCTTTCTCTTCTCCTCTCCCTCTCTCTCCTCTCTTCTACATCTTCTCCCTCTTTTCTCTTCCCTCTCCTCTCCTCTCCTCAGTTCTCTCCTCTCTCCTCTCCTCTCTCACTCCTCTCTCTTCTCTCTCTCCCCCTCTCTCCTCTCCTCCTCTCTCTCTCTCTCCTCTCCTCTTTCCCTCTTCTCCTCTTTCTTCTCTCCTCTCCTCTCTTCTTTCTTCTCTTTTCTCTTCTTCTTTTCTCCTCTCTCTCCTCTCTCTTTTTTTCTTTCCTTCTCATCTCCTCCTTTCTCTCTAAATCTCCTCTCTTTTTCCTTCCCTCAAATCCTCTCCTCTCCTCTTTTCCTCTCAATCTCCTCTAACCCTTCTTCTCTCTTTCCTCTTCTCCTCTCTCTTCTCCTCTCATCTCCTTTCCTCTCCTCCTCTCTTCTCCTCTCCTCTCTAACATCCTCTTATCTCCTCTTTTTTTCTCATCTCTTCTCTTCTTCTTCCTCCATCTCCTCTTCTCCTCTTCTCTCTCTTCTCCTACTCCTCTCTCTCTCTCTTCTCTTTTCTCCTTTCTCTCTTCTCTCCTTCCTCATCCTCTCCTCTTCCTCTCTCTCTCTCTTCTCACCTCTCCTCTCCTCTTCTCTCCCCTCCTCTCCTCTTCTCTTCTCTCTCTCCTCTTCCTCTCTCTCTCCTCTCCTCTCTCTCTCTCTCTCCTCTCCTCTCCATCTCCTCTCCTCTCTTCTCCTCTCTCTCTCTCCTCTCTCTCTCCTCTCCTCTCCTCTCCTCTCCCTCTCTCTCTCCTCTCATCTCTTTCCTCTCCTCTTTCTTCTCCTCTCCTTTCTCTCTCTTCTATCCCTCTCCTCTCCTCTCTTCTTCATTTCTCTCTCCTATCATATCTCCTCCTCTCTCTCCATCATCATCAAATCATTTTTCTCTCTCTTATCTCATCATCTCTGTCTCACTCCTCCTTTCCTCTTCCCATTTTTCTCCTCCTCATCCCTATTTCCTCTCCTCTTTTTCTCTTTCCTTACTTTCTTCTCTTTTTTTTAACTCTTTTATTCTCTCTTCTCTTTACTCCTCTCTTCCTTTCTTTTTTTTTCTCCTTTTTTCTCTTCTCTCTCCTTCTTTCTTCTTCCTCCTCTCTCTCTCTCTTCCTCCTCCTCTCTCCTCTTTCTCTTCTCCTCTTCCTCTAACCTCCTCCTCTCCTCTCCTCATCCTCTCTTCTCTTCTCTCTCTCTTTAACTCACATTCCTCCTCTTCCCCTCCTCTCCTCTCCTCTTTCTCATCTCTTCTCCTCTCTCTCTTCCCTCCCTCTCTTCTCTCATCCTCTCTCTCTCCTCTCTTTTTCTCCTCTCTTCTCTCTCTCCTCTTACCTTTCCTCCCTTCTCTCTCTCTCTCTCTCTTCCCTCTTCTCCTTACTCTTCCTCTCTCTCTCTCCTACTCTCAAATCTTTTTCCTCTCTCTCCTTCCTCTCTCATTTATCTCTTCCTTATAATATATAAATCCTCTCTTCTCCTCTCTTCTCCTCTCTCTCTATCTCTATCTCCTTACTTCTCTCTCTCTCCTCTCTCTTCTTTCTTCCTCTTTATTTCTCCTCTCTTCTCCTCTCCTTACCTCCTCTTCTTTCTCCTCCCTCCTCTCTCTCCTCTCTTCTTTCCATCATTCTCTCTCTTTCTCTCCTCTCTTCTCTTCCTCTCTCTCCTCTCTCTTCTTCTCTCTCCTCTCTCTCCTTTTCTCCTCCATCTCCTCTCCTCTCATCTCCTCTCCTCTCCTCTCTCCTCTTCTACACTCTCCATCTCCTCTCTCTCTCTCTCTATCTTTCTCCTCGAATCCTCTCTTTCTCCTCTCTTCTTCTCATCTCTCTCCTCTCTTCTCTCTTCTCTTCTCTCTCCGATCTCTTACATCTTCCCTCATTACCTTTATTTATCTTCTCTCTAACTCTCACTCCTCTTTTTCCTCTCCTATCTCTCCTCTCTCTCCTCTCTCTCTCTTCCCCTCTTCTCCTCCCCTATTCTCCCTCTTCTCCTCTCTTTTTTTCATCTCCTCTCTCCTCTCCTCTCTCTCCTCCTCTCTTCCTCTTCCTCTTCTTCTCTCTCTCCTCTCTTCTCTCTCTTCTCTTCTCTTCTCCTCTCCTTTCCTTCTCTCCTCTCCTCTCCTCTCTCTCCTCTCTTCTTCCCTTCTCTTCTCCCCCTCCTCCTCTCATTCTCTTTTTCTTCTCCTCTTCTCCTTCTCTCTCTCCTCTTTTCTCCTCTCTCCTCTCCTCTCATCCTCTCTCTTCCTCTCCTTCTCCTCTCTTTCTCTTTTTCTCTTTTCCTCTCTCTCCCTCTCCTCTCCTCTCAAATTGCTCTCCTCTCTTCTCCCTCTTTCTCTCCTCTCCTCTCCTCTAACCTCTCATTCTCTCTCTCCTCTCCTTTCTTCTTTCTTTCTCTCTCTCCTCTTCTCTTCTCTCTCTCTCCTTCCCTCCTCCCTCTCCTCTCTCTCCTCTCTCTCTCCCCTCCTCTCCTCTCTCTCTTCTTCTTTCTTTCTTTTCTTTCTTCTTTTCCCTCTATTCTCCTCTCCTCCTCTCCTCTTCTCTTCTTCTCTTCCTCTCTCTCTTCTTCTTCTTCTCTCTCTGTCCCTCTCTTCTCTCTTCTCTCTCTCCTCTTTCTCTTTCCCTCTCCTCTCTCCTCTCTCCTTTCCTCTCCTCTCCTCTTTCTCTCCTCTCTTTTCTTCTTCCTCCTTTCTTCTCCTTCTCTCCTCTCTCTCCTCTCTCTCTCTCCCTACTCTCTCTCTCTCTCTCTCCCTCTCTCTTTCTCACTCTCTCTCTCCTCTCCTCTCTTCTCCTCTTTCCTCCTCTCTTCTCCTCTCTCTTCTCTCTCTCTCTCTCCTCTTCATTCCCTCTCTCTCCTTTTCTCTCCTCTTCTCTCCTCTTCTTCTTTCTTCTCTTCTCTCCTCTCCTCTCCTCTCCCTCTCCTCTCCTCTCTCCTCTCTTTTCCTCTAACCTAACTTCTCTCCTCTTCCTCTCCTCTCCTTCCTCTCATTCTCTCTCTCCTCTCCCCCTCTCTCTTCCTCTCCTCTCCTCTTCTTCTTCTCTCCCTACTCTTCTCTCTATCTCTTCCCTCCGTCTATCTCCTCATCATCCTCTACCTCTCTCCTCTCTCAACTCTTCCTCTTTTCTCTTCCTATCTTCTCTTCCTCTCCTCTACTATTTTCTCTTTTCTCCTCTCTCTCTCTACACTCTCTCTCCTCTCTTCTCTCTCCTCTCCCTCTCATTCCTCTCTCCTCTTCTCTCTTTCCTTCCTCTCCTCTCCCTTTCTTTTCTTATTCTCCTCTATTCTCTTCCTCTCGCTCTCACATCTCTTCTCTCTCTCTCTCTTCTTCTCCTCTCCTCTCTCTTTTCTCTTCTCCCTCTCCTCTTCCTCAAATTTTCCTCTCCTCTCTCTCTTCTCCTCTCACATCTTCTCTCTACTCCTCTCCTTTCTATCTCCTCTATTTCTCCTTTTTACTCTCATCTGCTTATCTCCTCCTCTTATCTTCTCTCTTTACTTCCTCTCATTCCTATACTATTCCTTATCCTTTCTTTTTCTCTTTTCTCTCCTTATCTTCCTATTCTTTTCTTCTCTTCCTCCTTTCTCTCTCTTTCTTCTTCTTCTAAATATCATCCTCTCCTCTTCTTCTCACTCTCCTCTCTTCTCCTCTCTTTTCTCTCTCTTCTTCTCTTTCTCTATCTCTATCTCTTCATCTTTCTCTTTCTCCTGTCTTCTCTCTCCTCTCCTCTCCTCTCCATCTCTTCCTCCTCTCTCCTCTCTCCATCTCTTTCCCCTTCTCCTCTCTCTCTTAAAACATCTTCTCTCTCCACTCTCTTCTCTTCTCCTCTTACCTCCTCCCTCTCACTCTCTTACTCCTCATCCTCTCCTCTCTCTCTCCTCTCCTCTCCTCTCTCTCTCCTCTCCTCTCCTCTCTCTCTCACTCTATCTCTCTCCTCTCTCTCCTCTCTTCTCCTCTCCTCTCTTCTATCTCTCTCTCTCCTCTTCTTCTTCCTCCTCTCCTCTCTCTCTTCTCTCCTCTCTCCATCTTCTTCTCTTCTCTCTTTCCTCCTCTCCTCATCCCTCCCTACTCTCCTCTCCTCTCTTTCCTCTCTTTCCTCTCCTCTCCTCTCCTCTACTCTCTCTCTCTCCTCTCTCTCTTCTGATCTTTCTCATACCTCTCTCTCATCTCTCCTCTTCTCATTCTCTCCTCTCTTTCCTCTTCTTTCTCCTCTTTTTCCTTTTCTTAACAATGTCCTGCTCTTTTTTTCTCCTCTCTCTCTTTCTTTTCTCCTTCTCATCTCTCTCTCCTTTCCTCTCCCTCTTCTCTTCCTCATCGGTCTCCTTCCATCTCCTCTCTCTCTCTCCTCTTCCTCTTCTTCTTCTCTCTTCTTCTCTTCTTCACTTTCTCTTTTTCCTCTTCTTCTCTCTCTTCTTTCTTCTCCTCTCCTCTTCCTCTCTTTTCCTCTTTATTTTCCTCTTCTTCCCCTTCTCTCCTCTCTCTTCTTCTCCTCTCCTCTCTCTCTCTCCTCTCCCTCTCCTCTCCCTTATCTTTCCTCTCTCTCCTCTCCTCTCTCTCTCACTCTCCTCTCCTCTCCTTTCTTCTCCTCTCCTCTCCTCCTCCTCTTTCTCTTCTCCTTCTCTACTCCTCTTCTCTCTTCCTCTCTCCACCAGTCTTCCTCTCCTCTCCTCTTCTCTCCTTCATCTTTCTCTCCTCTCTCTTCTCCATCTCTCATCCTCTCCTCTCACTCTGTCTCCTCTACTCTCACTCCTCTCCTCTTCCTCTCCTCATCTCTCCATTCCTCTCTCCTCTCTCTTCTCCTCTCTCTCTCTCCTCCTCTCTCTCTCCTCTCTTCTCATCTCCTTCTCCTCTCCCTCTTTCCTCTCTTTCTCCTCTCCTTTTTTCCTTCTTCTCTTCTTTCCTCATCTCCTCTCTCCTCTCTCCATCTTCCTCTCTCTCTCTCCTCTCCATCTTCCTTTCTACTCTTCTCTCATATATCTCTCTCTCCTCTTATCTCTCTTCTCTTCTCCTCTCCTCTCTACTCCATTTCTCCTCTCCAACTCCTCATCCTCTCTCCTCTTTCTCTTCTCTTCTCTTTTCTTCTCCCTCTCATCTCCTCTCCTCTCTCTTCCTCTTCTTCTCCTCTCCTCTCCTTCTCCTTCTTTCCTCCCTCTTCTTTCTTCTCTCTACTCTTCCCCTCCTTCTTCTCTCTCTCTCCTCTCCTCTCCTCCCTCTCCTCTCCCTCTCCTCTCCTTTCCCTTTCTCTCTCTCTTCTCTCTCTCTCCTCTCTCTCTCTCTCTCATCTCCTCTTTTTCTTCTTTTCTTCTCCTCCATCTCTCTCTCTTCTCTTTTCTCTTCTCCTCTTCTCTCCTCTCTCTCTCCTCTCTTCTCCCTCTTCTCTCTCCCCTTTCTTTTCTCTTCCTCTCCTCTCCTCTCATCTCTCTCCTCTCTCCTCTCCTCTTCTCTCTTCTCATCTCCTCTTCCTCCTCTCCTCTTACTCTCACTCTATCCCTCTCCTCTCTATCTCTCTCATTTCTCCTCTCTTCCTCTCTCTTCTCTCTCTCTCCTCTCCTCTCTCTACTTCTCAATCTCTTCTACCTCTCTCTTTTCTCCTCCTCCTCTCCTCTTTTCTCTCTCTCCTCTTTTGCTTCTTCTCTCTTCTCACTCTCTCTCCTCTCCATCTCTTCTCTCTTCTTCTCCTCTCCTCTCCTCATCATTCTTTCTTCTCTCCTCTCCTCTTTTCTCTTCTCTCATTCTCCTCTTCCTTCTCCTCTCCTCATCTTCCTCTCCTCTCCTCTCTCTCCATCCTCCTCTTTCTTCCTCTCTCTCTTCTCCTCTCCTCTCCTCTTCTCTCCTCTCCTTTCCTCTCCCCCCTCTCTCTCCTCTCCTCCCTCTTCCTCTCCTTCATCTATTCCTTCCTCTCTCTCCTCTTCTTCCTTCTTTCTCTCTCTTCTCCTTTCCTCTTCCTCATCTCTCTCTCTTCTCCTCTTCTTTCTCTCTCTCTTGGGTTCTTTTCTCTTTCTCTCCATCTCTCTCTTCTCTATCCTCTCTTTTCTTCTTCTCTTTTTATCTTCTATCTCTCTACTCTCCCTCTCTCTCTCCTCTCCTCCCTCTTCTCTCTCTCTTCTCCTCTTCTCTACTATCTCCTTCTCTCATCTTCTCTTTCTTTTCCTTCTCCTCCTCTTCTTACTTCCTTCTCTTCTCCTCTCCTTCTCTTCTCCTCACCTCTCATAATCTTCTCCTCATCATTTCTTTTTCTCTCTTCCTTTTCTTCCTCCTCCTCTCTTTTCCTCTTCTTCCTCTCCTCAATTTCTGTTTTCTCTCCTCTCTCCTCTCTTCATTCATCTTTCTCTTTTCTATCTTCTCTTTTCTCTCTTTCCCATTCTTCACTCTCCTCTCCTCTCACTCTTCCTCCTCTCCTCTCTCTCCTCTCCTCTCCTCTCTTCCCTCCTCTCATTTTTCTCCTCTCTCTTTCTCCTCTCCTCTTCACTGCCTCTCCTCTCCTCTGCACTCTCCTCTTCCCTCTCTTCTCCTCTCATCTCTTCTCCCCTCCTCTTTACTCATACTCTCTTCTCTCTCCTACTCTATCTCCTCTTTTCCTCTCTCTACCTTCCTCTTTATTTCTTCTCTTCTCTGCTCCTCTTCTCTTCTCTCTTTCTCTCTTCTCTCCACTCCTCTCCTTCCTTCTTTCTCTCTCTTCTCTCTCTTTCTTTCTCTCCTCTCCTCTCTTTCCTCTCCTCTTCCTCTCCTCTCCTCTCCTCTCCTCTTCCACTTCTCCTCTCCTCCTTTCTTCTCCTCTTCGGCCTCTCCTACTTCCCTCCTCTCCTCTCTCTCTTCTTCCCTCTCTCTCCTCTCCTCTCAACTTTATTTCCTCTCTCTCTCTCTCTCTCCTCTCTCTCTCTCTTCTCCTCTCTCCTTTCTCCCTCTCTCCTCTCACTATCTCTCTCTCTCCTCTACCTCTCTCTCTCTCTCTCCTCTCCTCTCTTCTCTTCCCTCCTCTTCTCTCTCCTCTCTTCTCCTCTTCCATCTTACCTCTTCCTCTCTCTTCTCTTTCACTCTCTCTCCTCCTCTTCTCTCCTCTCCTCTCCTCTCCTCTCCTCTTTTCTCCTCTCCTCTCTCTTCTCTTTTCTTTATTTTCCTCTTTCTCTCTCTCTCTCTTCCTCTTCTCCTTTCCTCTCTTTCTCTTTCCTCTCATCTCCTCCTCTTCTTTTCCTCTCCTTCTTCTCTCTTCTCCCTTTCTATCTCTCTTCTCTCCTCTCATCTTCTCCTCTCTTCTCCTCTCATCTCCTCTCCTCTCCTCCTCCTTCTCCCTCTTTCCTCTTTTCTCCATCTCCTTTCCTCTTCCTTCTCTCTTTCATTCTCCTCCTCTCTCCTTCTCTCTCTCTCTCCTCTCTTTTCCTCTCTCATACTCTCCCTCCCTCTTCCCTCTCCTCTCTCTCTTCTCTCCTCTCTCTAACCTCTCTCTCCTCTCTCCTCCCTCTATCTCCTCTCCCTCTCCTCTTCTCTCTTTCTTCTCCTCTCTTCTCTCTTTCTCTCTTCTCTCTTTTTCTTACTCTCTCCTCTCTTCTTCTCTCTCTCCTCTCCTCTCTCTCTCCTCTTCTTCTCTATTCCTCTCACTCTCTCCTCCTCTCCTCTTCTTTTCTCAACATTCTCTCTCTCCTCTCTCTCCTCCTCTCTCCTCTCTCTACTCTCCTCTCTTCTCCTCTCTCTCTTTCTTTCTCTCTCCTCCTCCTTTCTTTTCTCTTCTCTCTCCTCTCCTCTCCTCTCCTCTCCTTCACCCTATTCTCTCCTCTCCTCTCCCTCTCACTCTCTTCTCTCTCTCTCTCATTCCTCTCCCTTCTCTTCCCTCTCACTCATTTATCTTTCCTATACTATCTCTTCTCCTCTCCTCTCCTCTCTCTTCTCCTCTCTTCTCCTCTATTTCTCTTCTCTTTCTCTCCATCTCTCTCTCTCTCTCCTCTCTCTCTCTAACCTCTCTCCTCTCCTCTCTCCCTCTCTTTTCTCCTCTCCTCACCTCTCTCTCTCTATCTCCTCTCCTCCCCCTCTCTCCTTTTCCTCTCCTCTCCTCTTTCATCCTCCTCTCCTTCTCTCTCTCTCCTCTCC
This sequence comes from Coregonus clupeaformis, assembly GCF_020615455.1. Lineage (NCBI taxonomy): Eukaryota > Metazoa > Chordata > Actinopteri > Salmoniformes > Salmonidae > Coregonus > Coregonus clupeaformis. Next base: position 10,330,813 of record NC_059193.1, read on the forward strand.
TTTCTTTCTTCCTTTTTCTCTTCTTCTTATTCCATTCTCATCTTTCTCCTCTAAAATCTTCTCTTCTCCTCTCTCTCCTCTTTTTCTCTCTCTCTCTTCTCATCTCTTCATACTTTCCTATTCCTCTCATCTCTTTTCATCTTCTCTCCTATCTCCTCTCCTCCTCTCTTCTCCTCTCCTCTCCTCTCTCCTCTTCTTCGTTCTCCTCCATACTCATCTCTTCTTTTCTTCTCCTCTCTCTCATCATCTTTATCCTCTTTCTCCTCTCCCCTTCTCCTCTCGCTCATCTTTCTCTCTCTCTCTCTCTCTCCTCTCTCTCCTCTCCTCTTCTCCTCTCCTTCTCTCACTCCTTCTTTCTCTCCTCTCTTTCTCTCTACTCTTCTCCTCTCCTCTTCCGATATCTCATCTTATCTCCTCTCCTCTTCCCTCTCTCTCCTCTTTCTAGCCTCTTTCAATTCTCACTCTACTCTCCCTTCCTCAATCTTCTTTTTCTTCTTTTTTTTATATTTCTCCTCTCTCCTCTTATCGTTTCCTCTCCTCTTCTCCTCTCCTCTTTCTCTGGTTCCTCTCTAATATTCTCCTCTCCTCTCCTGCCTCTCACTCTTTTCACTCTCCTTCCTCTTCATCTCACTCTTCTTTCTCTCCTCCTCCTATTCTTCTCTTCTCTTTCCTTTATCCTTCTCCTATTCTCTCTCTTCTTTTTCTTTTTACGATCATATTCTTCTTTTCTCTCTTTTTTCTCTCTCTCTCCATTTTTTTCCTCCTCTCATCTCTTCTTCTCATTCTCTCACTTTCTCACTCTCTCTCTTCTTTTCTCCTCTCCTCTCTTCTCCCTCTTCCCCTCTCTCCTCTCTCTCTCCTCCTCTCTTCCTCTCCTCTCTTCTCCTCTCAGTCTTCCTTCCTCTTCTTCCTCTCCTCTCTTCTCCTCTCCCTCCCTCCCCTCTTCTCTCCTCTCCTCCTCTCCTCTCCTCTCCTCTCCTCTCTCCTCTCCCCTCTCTCTCCTCTCCTCTCTCTCCTCTTCCAATCTCTTTCTCTCCTCTCTTCTTTATCTCTCTTTCTTTTCCTCTAACCTCCTCTCTCTCTCTCCTCTCCTCTTTTTTCTCTTCCTTTCTTCTCCTCTCAGTCTCCTCTCCTCTTTCTCCTCTTCTTTTCTTTTTCTCTTTATCCCTACCTCTCTCTCCTCTCCTCTCCTCTCCTCTCCAATCTCCTCTTCTCCTCTCTCCTCTCCTCTCTCTCTCCTCTCTTCATTCCTCTCTCTTCTCTTCTCCTCTCTTTACTCTCTTCTCTCCTCTCTCTCTCTCTCTCCTCTCCTCTCCTCCTCCTCTCTCTCTCCTCTCTTCTCCTCTCTCTCTCCTCTCACTCTCTCTCTCATTTCTTCTCTCTCCTCTTTCTATCTCTTTCTTCTTTCTCTCTTTTCTCCTCTCCTTCTCTTTCTTTTATTTTTTCTTAATTCCTTCTTCTCTCTTTCATCTCTTCTCTTCCTTTCCTCTCCTCTCTTCTCTCTCCATTCTCACTGTCCTCTCTCTCCTTTCTTTCCTCTCCTCTCCTCTACCTCATCCTACACCTCTCCTCTCTCTCTCTCCTCATCCTCACTCGTATCTCCTCCTCCTCTCCTCTCTTCTCCTCTCCCTCCTCACTTCCTCTTCTTCTTTTCTTCTCCTCTCCTCTCTCTCTTCTTTTCTTCTTTTTCTTATTTCTCATCCTCTCTCTCTCCTCTCCTCATTCCCTCTCTCACTCTTCCCACATCTTTTCCTCTCACTCCTCTCCATCTCCTCTCCTCTCCTCTTTCCTCTCCTTTCTCCTCTCCTCTACTCTCTCCTCTCACTCATCCTCTTACTTTATCTCTTGTTCTCTCTCTCATCTTTTTTCTCTCTCTTTTCATCTCTCTCTTCTCTTCTTTCTCATCTCCTCTTTTTTTACTCCTTTCCATCTCAAATCTCTATCTCTTCTCTTCTCCTCTCTTCTCTCCCTTCTCTTCTCTCCTCTCCTCTCTCTCTTCCATCCCTCTCCTCTCCTCATCTCTTCTCTCATTCACTCTCTCTTTCTCTCTCCTTCTCTCTCTTTTTTATCTCTCCATCACCTCTCCTCCTCTTTTATCATCTCCTCTTCTTCCTCTCTTTCTCCTCTCTCTCTCCTCTCTCCCTTCTCCCCTTTCCTCTTTAATCTCTCCCTTTTCTTCCTCCTCTTCTTTCCTTTTCTCTCTCCTTCTTCTCTTCCTCTCTTCCTTCCCTCTTTTCTCCTTCTCCTTTCCCTCTCCTCCTCCTCTCCCTCCTCATCTCTCTGCTTCTCCTCTCACAATCTTCCCTCTCTCTCCTCTCCTCTCTCTCCTCACCTCTCCTCTCCATCTCCTCTCCTTCTCTCCTCTCCTCTCTCTCTCTTCTCTCTCCTCTTCCCTTCTCCTCTTCTTCTCTATCCTTCTTCTCTCCTCTTTTTCTTCTCTCCTCTCTTCTCCCTCTCTTCTCCTCCTCTCACTCTCCTCTCACTCTCCTCTCCTCTCCTCCTCTTCCTCTCCTCAGTTCTCTCCTCTCCTCTCCTCTCTCCTCTCCTCTCTCTTCTCCTCTCTTCCTCTTCTCACTCTCCTCCTCTTAAGCCCTCCTCTCACTCTCTTCCTCTCCTCTCCTTCTCACCTCTCTTCTTTCTCTCTTCTTCTCCTCCTCCTTCTCCCTCCTCTCTCTCTCCTCTCTCTCTCTCTCTCCTCATCTATCATCTCTCCATCTCCTCTATTTTCTCCTCTCCTCTCCTCTCCTCATCCCTCTCCTCTCCTCTAACCTCTCCTCCCTCTCCTCCTCTCTCTTCCCTCTCCATATCTCCTCTCCTCTCTCTCATCTCTTTCTCATATCTCCTCTTCCCCCTCTCTCTCTCTCATCTTCTTTCTCTATCTCTCCTCATATTCTTTTCCTCTCAATCTCTCTCCTCTCACTCTCCTCTCCTCTCTCTCTCTCTCTTCCTCTCCTCTCTCCTCTCCTTCTTCGTTCTCTCTCTCCTCTTCTACTCTCCTCTCCTCTCCTTCCCTCTCCTCTCCTCTCTTCCTTCTCACTCTTTCTTCCTCTCCTCTCCTCTCCTCTCTCCTCCATACTCCTCTCCTCTTCTCCATCTCTCTCCTCTCCTCTTCCTCCTCTCATTCTTCTTCTCTCCTCTCTCTCCTCTCTTTCCTCTTCCTCGTCTCTCATCTCCTCTCCCTCTCTCTCTCTCTCTCACATCTCTCCTCTCTTCTCTCTCATATTCATCTCTTCTCTTCTCTTTCCTCTCCTCTCCTTCCTTCTCCTCTCCTCTTCTTTCTCTCTCCTCTTCTCTCCTTCCTCTCTTTTCTCACTCTCCTCTCTTCTCCTCTCTCTTCTCCTCCTCTATTCTCCCTTCTCTCCTACTCTCTTTCTCCTAATTCCTCTTCTCCTCTCCTCTTTCCTCCTCCCTCCTTCCTCCTCTTCTCCTATCCTCTACCTCTCATCTCCTTCACTCTTCTCTTTCCTTTTATTTTATACTTATCTATATCAATCTTCATTCTATCATTTATATTTTTTATTATCATTATATATTTCTTTTTTAATTTTTATTCTCTTATTTATCATTATATTGTTATCATATCATGTCTTTCATCTTCTCTCTCAAATTCATCTATATATATATCTCTCATCTCAAATTATTTATTTCTATTCTATAGTTCTTTTCATTATCTATCTCATCATCATCTCTCATCATTATCTTTCTCTTACATCATCTCTCTCTCTCCTCTCCTCTTTCTCTCTCCTCTCCTCTCTTCTCTCTCATCTTATCTTCCCTCTTCTCCTCTCATACTCCTCTCCTCTCCTCCCCCTCTCTCCTCTCTCCTCTCTCCTCTTCTCCTCTCTCCTCTTCTCTCTTCCCTTCTCTCCTCTCATCTCCTCTCTCTCCTCTTATCCCTCCTCTCTCCTCTCCTCTCCTCTCTCTTTTTCTCCTCTCTCTCTCCTCTCCTCTCACTCCTCTCCTCCTTTCCATCTCTTTTCTCTTCTCCTCCCCTCTTCCTCTCCTCTCCTTCTTTCCTCTTCTCTCATTCACCTCTCCTCTTTCTCTCTCCTCCTCTCCTCTCATCTTCTCTCCTCTCTCTCTCTCTCTCTCTCCTCTCACTCTCCTCCTCTCCTCTCCTCTCCTCTCCTCTACCCTCTTTCCCTCTCTTCTCCTCTACCTCCTATTCCTCTCCTCTTCCCTCTCCTCTTTCCTTATCTTTCCCTCCTCACTCATCACTTTGGTTCATACTCATACATCCCTCCCCTTACCTCATTTTGTCTCATCTTCTCCTCGTGTTTTGCGTTGTGTTGTCCTCAGTGTTGCGTTTTGTTGTCATCAGTTTTGGTTGTGTTGTCCTCCGTTTTGCGTTGTGTTGTCATCAGTGTTGCATTGTGTTGTCCTCAGTGTTGTGTTGTGTTGTCCTCAGTTTTGCGTTGTGTTGTCATCAGTGTTGCGTTGTGTTGTCCTCAGTGTTTCGTTGTGTTGTCCTCAGTGTTGCGTTGTCCTCAGTGTTGCGTTGTGTTGTCCTCAGTGTTTTATTGTGTTGTCCTCAGTGTTGTGTTGTTCTCCCTCCTGTTTCGTGTTCCTCCTTTTCTCTTTTCATCAGTTCGTCTCATCTTCCTCTATCCTCTCTTCTCTTTTCTCTCTCATTTTTCTCTCTCTCCCTCCTCCTCTCTTCTCCTCTCTTCTCTTCTCCTCTCTCTCCCTCCTCTCTTCCCCCTCCCTATCTTCTCCTCTTTATACATCCTCTCATAATCTTCTCTCTCTCCTCTCCACACACTTCTTTCCATCTCCTCTCACTCTTTTCCCTCTTCTCTTTCCTCCCTCCTCTTCCTCCTCTCCTTTTCCTCCTCCTCCTTCTCCCCCTCTCTCCCCCCTCCACCCCTCCCCCTCTCTCCTCTCCTCTCACTCCTCTCCTCTCCTCTCACTCTCACTCCTCATCATCTCTCTCTCCTCTCTTCCTTCTCTCTTCATATTCCTCCTCTCCTCCCCTTCTCTTCTCCTTTCCTCTCCAATCTCTTCCATCTCCTATCCTCTTTTTCTCTTCTCCCTCCTCTCCCTCCTCCTCTCCTCTCCCTTTTCTCTTCCTCTTTCTCATCTCCTCTTCTCTCGTTCCCTCTCTCTCTATCTAAACGCCTCTCTTCTCTTCTTCTCTTCCTCTCCTCTCCTCTCCTCTCCTTCCTCCATCAAATCCTCTCTTCTTCCATTTTCTCCTTCTCTTCCTCTCATCCTCCTCTCATCTCATCCTCATCTCTTCGCCTCTCCCACTTCCTCTCTTCTCCTCCTCCTTCTTACTTCCTCTCTTTATATCTACCTCTTCTTCCTTTCCTCATTGTCATCTCTCTCTCATGTCCTATTCTCTCCTCTTCACCTCCTTTCTCTTTTTCTCCACTCCTCCTTTCTCCATATTTTTTTTATTTTCATCTTCCATTTCATCTCTTCCACTTATAAAACCTTCATTTAAACATTCATTTTTATCTATGTCATTCATCTCATTCTC
>NC_059193.1:10358794-10366294 GCF_020615455.1 Coregonus clupeaformis
GCGGATCCTGGCTGACGGCTCTGGCGGATCCTGGCTGGACGGCTCTGGCGGATCCCTGGCTGGACGGCTCTGGCGGATCCTGGCTGGACGGCTCTGGCGGATCCGGGCTGGACGGCTCTGGCGGATCCTGGCTGGACGGCTCTGGCGGATCCTGGCTGGACGGCTCTGGCGGATCCTGGCTGAACGGCTCTGGCGGATCCTGGCTGAACGGCTCTGGCGGATCCTGGCTGGACGGCTCTGGCGGATCCTGTCTGGCGGAAGGCTCTGGCTGATCCTGTCTGGCGGAAGGCTCTGGCTGATCCTGTCTGGCATGGAAGGCTCTGGCTGATCCTGTCTGGACGGCTCTGGCGGATCCTGGCTCGACGGCTCTGGCGAATCCTGGCTGGATGACGGATCTGGCTGCTCATGCGGCTGGCTGACGGATCTGGCTGCTCGTGGCTGGCTGACGGATCTGGCTGCTCACGGCTGGCTGACGGATCTGGCTGCTCATGGCTGGCTGACGGATCTGGCTGCTCATGCGCTGGCTGACGGATCTGGCTGCTCGTGGCTGGCTGACGGATCTGGCTGCTCGCGGCTGGCTGACGGATCTGGCTGCTCGTGGCTGGCTGACGGATCTGGCTGCTCGTGGCTGGCTGACGGATCTGGCTGCTCATGGCTGGCTGACGGATCTGGCTGCTCATGGCTGGCTGACGGATCTGGCTGCTCGTGGCTAGCTGACGGATCTGGCTGCTCATGGCTGGCTGACGGATCTGGCTGCTCGTGGCTGGCTGACGGATCTGGTTGCTCGTGGCTGGCTGACGGGTCTGGCTGCTCGTGGCTGGCTGACGGATCTGGCTGCTCATGGCTAGCTGACGGATCTGGCTGCTCATGGCTGGCTGACGGATCTGGCTGCTCATGGCTCAGCTGACGGATCTGGCTGCTCATGGCTGGCTGACGGATCTGGCTGCTCGTGGCTGGCTGACGGATCTGGCTGCTCATGGCTGGCTGGCGGGTCTGGCTGCTCATGGCTGGCTGACGGATCTGGCTGCTCTCATGGCTGGTTGACAGATCTGGCTGCTCATGGCTGGCTGACAGATCTGGCTGCTCGTGGCTGGCTGACGGATCTGGCTGCTCATGGCTGGCTAACGGGTCTGGCTGCTCATGGCTGGCTGATGGTGCTGGCTGGGCGCTAGCGGTGAAGCGGACCCCAGCCTCGGATTGCAGTCATCACCTCCAGCAGGACGGCTCCCATCCGCATGAGCCGCTCCTGCCGGGTCACGAACCCGAGCCTCCAGTCCAGCATAGGCTGCGTCGGCTCCTGCTGATTCCATAGCAGGTGTATGATTCTGTCTGGCGGACGGCTCTGAAGGCTCATGGCAGACGGACGGCTTTGCAGGCTCAGTACAGACGGGCGGCTTATGCAGCGCTTGGCAGACGGGCAGTTCAGACGCCCTAGGGCAGACGGCAGACTCTGGCCGGCTGGCGACGCACATCGTGGACCTGGTGCGTGGAGTAGGAACAGACCGGTCCGACTGCGAACACCCACCACTGGCCTTAACTGGGGATCAAGAACGGACCGGACCAGACTGGGAACACACTTCAGTCTCTCATGCCGTGCCACAACAACTTCCCTCCTTCCACTCGCTTCAATGGCTCCCGTACTCCGTTAGCCTTCTCTCCTTTTCTCCTGTGGCAGCCTCCTGCTGCCCAGCTGCCCAAAGCCATGTGCCCCCCAAAAAATTTCTTGGGGTTGCCTCTCTTCCACGGGCTTCCAGCCTCGCCTTCGCAGCTGCCTCTCGTACCACCTCCTCTCGGCTTTGGCTGCCTCAGCTCTTCACGAGGAGGCGATATTCTCCGGTTGTGCCCAAGGATCCTTTCCGTCCAATAACTCTTCCATGTCCCAACCTTAGGAGGCGTCCATAACTCCTGTTAGGTAGGTCCTGTTGCCGCTTGTTACGCTGCTTGGTCCTTTTGTGGTGGGTTATTCTGTCACGATCGTCAAAAGGAGCGGACCAATGCGCAGCGTTGCGAGTGAACATGATGACTTTATTATTTAAAGCAACCACGAAGAAAACAACAAATGACGATACGTGAAGTTCAAAATACTGATACAAACTAACAGCAACACGGAAACAATAACCACAAAACAAAGGAGAAAACACACAGAATATAGGCTCCCAATCAGAGATAACGAGCCGACAGCTGACACTCGTTACCTCTGATTGGGAGTCATCGACCAATCACCACATGACACAAACAAAATGAAACTCACCCATCCCCAACACCACCAAATGAAATACACCCAACACAAGAAAATGAACAACCCTGGCTCAATATAAACGTCCATAGAGCCAGAGTGTTACAGATAGAAGTACCAAGTCATCAGCATATAGCAGGTATTTTACCTCTGTGTCAAATAGTGTAAGTCCTGGGGCTGGAGAATGGTCTAACATGTCTGCTAACTCATTGATATAAATGTTGAAAAGATTTGGACTCAAACTGCAGCCTTGTCTCACACCTCGACGTTGTGAAAAGAATTCTGTTCTTTGGTTTTTGATTTTTATTGCACACTTGTTTTCTGTGTACATACATTTTATTAAGTCATACACCTTACCACCAAGCCCACTTTGGAGAATTTTGTAGAATAGCCCTTCATGCCAAATAGAATCAAATGCTTTTTTAAAGTCAATAAAGCAAGCAAATATTTTGCCCTCTTTTTTTTGGTGGACGTGTTTATTAATTAGTGTGTGTAAGGTGTATATATGGTCAGTAGTGCGATGGTTAGGGAGAAAGCCAATTTGACCTTTACTTATTACATTTTTCTCTTGAAGAAAGGTTTGAATTCTTGAATTCAAAATGCTACAGAAAACCTTTCCCAAGTTGCTGTTTACGCAAATTCCCCTGTAATTATTGGGGTCTGATTTGTCTCCACATTTGTGGATAGGGGAGATGAGCCCCTGGTTCCAGACATCAGGGAAGCAGCCAGAAGATAAAACTATGTTGAACAACTTAAGCACAGCATTTTGCAACTCAGGTGTGCTGTTTTTTCAGCATTTCATTTCTGATGTTATCTAGACCACAAGCCTTCTTTGATTTTATAGATTTGAGCTTTTCATTTAGTTCTTGTTGGGTTATTGGGTAATCTAATGGATTTTGGTTGTTTTTAATGACCGATTCAAGGATGTTCAATTTTTCTTGAATTTCTAATTGGTTCTGTTGTAATTCTGTTTGTGGGATGTTTTTGTATAGATTATCAAAATACGTTTTCCAAATTCCTTCATCTTGTATGGCTAATTCTTGTGGCTTTGTCATGCTTAAATTGTTCCACATGTCCCAGAACTGATTTTGGTCAATTGCACTTTCAATTTCATCAAGTGTCTTGTTGGTATAATTCAATTTCTTGCGTTTTAGTGTATGTTTATACTGTTTCAGAGTTTCAAAGTATTCATAGCGTAGATCTGGGTTGTTTTGCTGCTTATGTTTTTCATTTGAAATTTGTCTTAGGTGTTTTCTAATTGTTTTACATTCGTTATCAAACCATTTTTCAGAAACATTTTGTTTTTTGTTTCTGATTTTGCATTTCTTTGGTTTTCTCAAATTTGCTTTCGATGCTGCTTTTTGGAAAATGTTATTTATGTTTTGAGTAGCCGAATTGACACCTTCTTTATTGTTTTGGTATTGTGAGTAATTGAAAAACTGTATAGAGTTCATCATTTCATTTGAGTTCAATGTTTCAATGAATCTCTCTGCACTGTTTTGAGCCCATCTGTACGATTGGTTCATGTTGTAGAGTTTATTTGGCTGTTTTTTTGAATGAATATTGCCGGTTAATTTCTTCAGAAACACGTTGATCTGACTGTGATCTGACAATGGTGTCTGTGGTCTGACAGTGAATGCACTAATGGAGGAGGGTCAATGTCAGTGATGGCATAATCGACTACCACTTGTCCCAAGAGCTGAGCAGTAAGTAAACTGACCTAAAGAGTCCCCTCTGATTCTACCATTAAGCATGTACAGGCCTAAGGCTCGACAGAGATGCACTAACTCCTTCCCATTTTTGTTCAGTATTTGGTCAGGACTGTTTCTATTATTTATAATTGGGCTACTGTACAAGGAGGGGTGTCCCAATATGTGGTGGTTACCTCCGCATCAGTGTAGTCAGGCTCAGAACCTGTTCTTGCATTGAAATCTCCACAAAGAAGCACTTTACCCTCTGCCTGAAATTGAATGATTTCTGTATGGAGATTGTCAAAAAACTGATCATCATAATATGATGAATCTGAGGGAGGAGCATAAGCTGCACATATGTATACATCATTGTCACAATAGATTGTACCTTTGGTAAGTTTTAACCAAATGTGATTAGTACCTTTTTTTCATTTCATTCAGTGCTTATTCCTGCTTATGCCAAATGATGATTCCACCTGAGTCTCGGCCCCGTTTAACATTTTTATGTTTGATTGATGGTAGTAAACTTTCTCTATAGCCTGAGGGACACTGAGTATCTATGTCTCCACGACACCATGTTTCCAGTAGGATTATGATGTCCTGTCCCTTGATGTTTTTAATCAATTCTGGATTTGTTGTTTTATAACCAAAATGTGAAGAGTACAGGCCCTGGATATTCCAAGAGCTGATAGTTAATGATCTCATTTATAATAAGTGATATTCACTGGTTTGAGTAAAGTACATTGAAAAAATATATATAATAATAATAATAGTAATATATATATATATATATATATACACATACACACATACATGCATACATACATACATACACATAAACATACACATACATACATACATACATACATACATACATACATACATACATACATACATACATACATACATACATACATACATACATACATACATACATACACACATACATACATAAACATATACATACATATATATATACGCATATATACATATATATATACATACATACATACATACATACATACATACATACATACATACATACATACATACATACATACATACATACATACATACATACATACACAACACACACACACACCATTACACATCACTATTATTATAATACCAGTGCCAATAAAATAAAGGATAGTTGTAAACAAATTAATAAGAATGGCCCAAAATATAAGTCCAATGCAATCTGCAACCCTGTGTGTGTGTGTGTGTGTGTGAATTAAAGGGTCTGTCTATCCCAGTAGTCTGCATATTAGATGCAGTAGTTGGCGCACCTCTCCTATCTCTGATTGTTCTAGGTGTCTTTTGCCAGAGGTTACCTCAGCATATGTAGGCTGATGATCTGAATGATACATGGTGTGGACTGCATCATGTGGTGTACTTCTCTGAAGGACAGTGTTCTGCCCGACCCTGGAGTAGTGGTCAGTGCTGTGTTGTGATGGACCGGGTCCAGTAGAACTGTGTTGTGATGGGCTGGGTCTGGTAGAGCTGTGTTGTGATGGGCCGGGTCTAGTAGAGCTGTGTTGTGATGGGCCGGGTCTAGTAGAGCTGTGTTGTGATGGGCCGGGTCTGGTAGAGCTGTGTTGTGATGGGACGGGTCTGGTCGTGCTGTCCTGAGGCGGGCCCCGTCTGGTCGTGCTGTCCTGAGGCGGGTCTGGTCTGGTAAATCTATGCTGTGTTGGGCCCGGTCTTGTAGAGCTGTGCTGTAATAAGCCGTGTCTGGCTCTTCTCTCCTGGGGATGGTGGGGGTACTGTTGTTTCAGACGGTGGGGCAGGGGGGCTCTGCTGCTGGGGTGATGGGTGTGTGGGTCCCTGCCAAGTGTTGCATCCTTTAGGTCCTTAGCAAAAGTTCTGACACTGTCCTGATCAAGGTGTACATTATCGTATAAGTGTTCACATGTCAGAGTGGGATGGTGAGCCATTCTAACGTTGAGCAGTGAGGCACAGTCCACAGTGATCTGTTGATTTATTTTGTCGATCAACTGTCCTGGGAAGTCTTTTCTTGGTAGGAGGGTGGACACAACTATATTGGTTGTTGGGAACATAGCCTGTGCCCGTTCTGCTACTCTTCTCACTGCCCCAGATACATTTTCACCTTTGGCATGAAGGTCGTTTGTGCCAGTGTGGATGATGATGTTGTCGGGGGTGTCAATCCTGGTCTGACTGAGTAGCTGCATTGCACTCTCAGTTGTAGAACTTATACACCTGGTGTCTAGGGAATAATCTTTCCTGGACTAAGAACTTCCCATTTGAATCAATAAGGATTGCAGTTGTGGGTGACTGTCTGGGTGGAGCAGACTGGGAGACTGGTATTCTGACCTGGGCTGGAGCAGACTGGGTGGCTGGTTGGCTGACCTGGGCTGGAGCAGACTGGGTGGCTGGTTGGCTGACCTGGGCTGGAGCAGACTGGGTGGCTGGTTGGCTGACCTGGGCTGGAGCAGACTGGGAGGCTGGTTGGCTGACCTGGGCTGGAGAAGACTGGGTGGCTGGTTGGCTGACCTGGGCTGGAGCAGACTGGGAGGCTGGTTGGCTGACCTGGGCTGGAGCAGACTGGGAGGCTGGTTGGCTGACCTGGGCTGCAGACTTAGAGGCTGATAGGTTGACCTGGGCTGGAGCACACTGTGCTGGAGCAGACTGGGAGGCTGGTTGGCTGACCTGGGCTGGAGAAGACTGGGTGGCTGGTTGGCTGACCTGGGCTGCAGACTTAGAGGCTGATAGGTTGACCTGGGCTGGAGCACACTGTGCTGGAGCAGACTGGGAGGCTGGTTGGCTGACCTGGGCTGGAGAAGACTGGGTGGCTGGTTGGCTGATCTGGACTGGAGCAGACTGGTAGGCGGGTGCAGTGTCATCAGGCTGTGTGGTGGAGGCCATGCTGGTCTCAGGTTCTGCTTGTGTTGTACCAGGCTGGTGGACATGTTCTCTAGATGCAGAGGACATATTGACTAGCTGCTGGTTGAGGGTGTCAATGTACCTCTCTCTCTGCTCTAGCTCCTTTCTTGTTGTGCTCAGATGGTCTCTGAGGTCATCATTTGTCTGACTCAGTTTGTCCATTCTGCTTTCTAATTTAGCAATAGATGCTCTGCTCTCCTCCCTGAACTGTTTCATCTCTTCTTTTAGTTTCTGGACAGTGTCGTCCTCTTGAAGCTTGTTCTCTCTGAGTTCTATGACCTCTGCTTCGACGAGAGAGAGGGTGTTGTGGAAACGTTGCATAGCAGGTGTTCTTGGTGTTGTAGGCATGTCCTTGGCTTTGTCTGCTGCGGGTGAGGTAGGTAGAGGGACACTGAGGGCTTCTTGCTGGGTCACAGAGACCGTTGGGGCCTGCTTTTCTCCATCTCCCTCCTTGACTTGTTCCTCCGTTTCTGAGATGAGTTCGGCTTCTGCTTTTAGGGTAGCAAACATATTCTCAAAAGCCTGGAGGCTTGAATCATTGCCTTGTATCAATACAGTTCCATTATTATATAAGTTTACTGTTTGATACGTGTTGCTCTGGTCAGCTTCTTCAAAAATGCTGATCTGACATCCTTGGCTGATGCCTCTCTTTTTTGAGAAAGGGAAAGT
>NC_059193.1:10371294-10386294 GCF_020615455.1 Coregonus clupeaformis
ATGTTGTTTTGATCATTTGTGTCTCCTCCTTGTGTTCTGACCATCATTTAACAGAATGTAGGATTTGTTACAAATGGCACCCAATTCCCTATATAGTGCACTACCTTTGACCAGGATCCATAGGGCTCTGGTCAGAAGTAGTGTACTATGTAGGGAATAGGGTGCCATTCGGGACTCACACATAGTTAGATGATATATTTTGCATTGGCTGAAGAGGAATGTTGAAATTGGTTTTGGATACCGTAGATTTACAGCTCTCAAACGTTTGTAAATAATTTACGAAGTGATTGGTTTGCCACAGAATCTCAATAAACACAATTCCGGTATGTGTTGCACAACACATAATAAGCTTCTGTAGCTAAGTAATTGGGAAAATATTTTTATTTTATTTGGATAAAACATTCAGCTGGGATTAATGTTACACCATTGTAGCGAAATTGAATTAATATTCTAAACCAAATTGTATTTATTTTAAAATGTACAAATTATTTTATTCCATTCCTCATGTGACACATTTCATTTGGATAGAAATGTGTCATTTCTTTCGGGATCCAACTCACTACAATTTATCTATGTATGAAATACAGGGTCATACAGTATAGGGTTTATCAATGTATGAAATACAGGTTCATACAGTATAGGGTTTATCAATGTATGAAATACGGGGTCATACAGTATAGGGTTTATCTATGGAGGGAAATACGGGGTCATACAGTATAGGGTTTATCTATGGAGGGAAATACAGGGTCATACAGTTTAGGGTGTATCTATGTATGACCCTCAGTATTGCCTTTGTAAGATCCATAACACACGTTGCTAACTTTTTAACTTGTAAATCACAGAGAGATTTGAATGAGTTTTTGGACAAAGTCATTTCTCTACGTTGGATCTTAATATTTTGTTCAATGTATTCACATTGTTTGATGCCAGTTTATCCATGTTGGCCAGATACCAACAATGGCGTTTGCCAACAACAACACAATCACACAATGTTGCTTTTGCAGAGGCTTCTGTCTCTACCAGTAAATTATATGTCAGTGAACACTGTGGTGTAAAGTACTTAAGTAAAAATACTTTAAAGTACTACTTAAGTCGTTTTTGGGGTATCTGTACTTTACTTTACTCTTTATATATTTGACAACTTTTGCTTTTCCTAAAGAAAATTATGTACTTTTTACTCCATACATTTTTCCTGACACCCAAAAGTACTCGTTACATTTTTAATGCTTAGCAGGACAGGAAAATGGTCTAATTCACACACTTATCAAGAGAACATCCCTGGTCATCCCTATTGCCTCTGATCTGGCAGACTCACGGACTCACAAAACACAAATGATTTATTTGTAAATTATGTCTGAGTGTTGGAGTGTGCCCCTGGCTATCCGTAAATTAAAAATATTTGCTTATTATAATGAATTTGAAACGATTTATACTTTTACTTTTGGTACTTAAGTATATTTTAGCAATTACATTTACTTTTGATACTTAAGTAGATTTAAAACCAAATACTTTTAGACTTTAACTCAAGTATTATTTTACTGGGTGAATTTCACATTTACTTGAATAATTTTCTATTAAGGTATCTTTACTTTTACTCAAGTATGACAATTGGGTACTTTTTCCACCACTGAGTGAACAACAGCCACAGCCTCCGCCTGCTATTACCCTGTGGATGAATCACCACAGAAATAAAGCATCTGGCTTAGATAGCAACATTTTTGTGCATGGTGATTATATATGGAGTTTGGTAAACGCCACTCGTTTTAGCCCTGACAATGTTTTTCCTGGAGTTTCCCCCACATCCTCGCCTTCCTCCCATGTCAGGCAGTCACAAAGTCTACTTCCCAAATGGCACCCTATTCCCTATACTGTATAGTGTACTACTTTTGACCAGAGCCCTATTGGCCCTGGTCAGAAATAGTGCACTATAAAAGGAATAGGGTGCCATTTGGGAGTCAACCAAAGTCCTGAATTATTATATTACCAATGTACTGAACGTGTACATTCCACCAAAGGGTGTGAATAAGGTGAGCGTATATGTGTCCCAAATGGCATCCTATTCAGTGCACATTTTTAATAAAACATTTTAGTCATTTAGCAGACGCTCTTATCCAGAACGACTTACAGTAGTGAGTGCATACATTCTTGCACTAGTCCCCTGTAGGAATCAAACCCACAACCCTGGCGCTGAAAGTGCCATGCTCTACCAACCCTATGGGCCCTGGTCAAAAGTAGTGTACTATAAAGTGAATAGGGGGCCATTCGGGAGGCAGATCCATATGTGTGTGATCTTATTATGTTATTGAACCCTTTCCTCTCTGACTCCACAGCTGCTGCGGCTGGTGACGGTGCCTGAGAAGCGCTGGAGAGCCCGGTCAGGTGGGGGCCAGGCGCCGGCGGGACGGAGTAACGGAGAGGAGGAGGACGAGGGGTTCGAGAGTGGCGACTGTGATGACGAGGATGACTGTTCTGGGGTGTCGGGGCTCGGGCCGCCCCCTCACCGTAAACGGTTACGTATCTTTGCAGGTCAGTCACCCACCGCCATGTAGTCACTTTTATTTTAGTCACAACTCCAGTCCCTGAAGGTCACTGTCCTTCTGGTTTTGTGTCTGACACTAATACTCAAGTAAAGGTCACACCGAGTAAAGTAGCAGCAGTAGTTGACAAGCTAAAGAGGGAGAACATTCTGGCTAAGGCCATCCAGTGTTGGAACAGTATCTTCCCCCATTATCAGGAGCATGGAGAAGAGAGGGGTGTTGACATCTCACGGTCCAGCCCGCTGGAGGTGGTGGACCTGCTGGATTCCTGCTTTAACCCCGGGACCCCTGGTGTCACTCCCCAGGCCCCTGGTGTCACTCCCCAGGCCCCTGGTCTCACTCCCCAGGCCCCTGGCCTCACTCCCCAGACCCCTGGTGTCACTCCCCAGGCCCCTGGTGTCACTCCCCAGGCCCCTGGTGTCACTCCCCAGGCCCCTGGTCTCACTCCCCAGGCCCCTGGCCTCAGTCCTCAGACCCCTGGTCTCACTCCCCAGGCCCCTGGTCTCACTCCCCAGACCCCTGGCCTCAGTCCTCAGACCCCTGGTCTCACTCCCCAGGCCCCTGGCCTCAGTCCTCAGACCCCTGGTCTCATTCCTTCCCTGCCCAATGAACCCAAATCTCTGCCACAACAACCAACCATGTCAGGAGGACAACTTCTTAGCCTGGGTGTTTGCTCAGCTGCACTGGCTTTGTGTCCGTTTATTGTAGCCCCTTGTTCCTGACCTCGCTCTGTTGTTTCCACTTCTTCTTCTGTTTCTTTTCTCTGAACGGTTTGTTGCTTCTTTTGTTCTGTGTTTGGTTTGAGAGAGAACGTCGGTTCTTTCTTTCGTAACGGCGGCTGGCTGGTTGGCAGTGGGTGAGGAGGTCAACAGGCTACTGGTTCAGGTGAGCTCTGAGCTGGCTACCTGAGGAAGCCTTCTACTTCCTACCACACGGTAACTCTGTTTGACAGATGTCACATAAGCCTCTCTGCTCTGTCCCTGTGGGGATCTTTGACAGTGAGTGAGTCAGATTCACAGCAATACAAATCCAATATTTTCACCTATAAATAGGGGTTAGTCATTAATACGCCACAAACTCATATCATGTGCACACAGCTTTTTTCATATTTTTCTCATAAATGTAAGTAAACAGCTGGCCATCAAGATGAATATAACACCTCATATTAACTGACGCCATCTCAACAGCAATTAAAGTGGATCTTGTGAACCAGAACCACACTCGAGATTAGACCTAAAGAGGCAATGGATGCACGTTACTTCAGAATTTCAGTCTTCTTGCTGTTTTTTTTAGTTTTTTGCCTTCCAATGAATGACTGATGTAGACCTCTGAAACTAAGTGTGTGTCCACCCCTCTCTGGGGTATCAGCAACATGGGTTCATTCTCTCTCTCTGGGGTATCAGCAACATGGGTTCATTCTCTCTCTCTGGGGTATCAGCAACATGGGTTCATTCTCTCTCTCTGGGGTATCAGCAACATGGGTTCATTCTCTCTCTCTGGGGTATCAGCAACATGGGTTCATTCTCTCTCTCTCTGGGGTATCAGCAACATGGGTTCATTCTCTCTCTCTGGGGTATCAGCAACATGGGTTCATTCTCTCTCTCTGGGGTATCAGCAACATGGGTTCATTCTCTCTCTCTGGGGTATCAGCAACATGGGTTCATTCTCTCTCTCTGGGGTATTAGCAACATGGGTTCATTCTCTCTCTCTGGGGTATCAGCAACATGGGTTCATTCTCTCTCTCTGGGGTATCAGCAACATGGGTTCATTCTCTCTCTGGGGTATTAGCAACATGGGTTCATTCTCTCTCTCTGGGGTATCAGCAACATGGGTTCATTCTCTCTCTCTGGGGTATTAGCAACATGGGTTCATTCTCTCTCTCAAATATCAGCATTATCTCCACAATCTACCCTTTTAAAGTCTGTCGACTACTTCACTAGATGTATTTGTGTGTGTGTGTGTGCACGTGATTATGTGAGCCTGTGTGTGTTGCCTATGTGCCTATTTGTGCAAGCCAGTGTCAGTCAGTAATGTTTGCAGACCTTGGAGTGTATCTGGTGCAGGCAGGTACAGAGATAGCTGCTGATAGCCTGTGATGACCTAGTAAAACGCTGACCCCAGCAACCCGTCAGCCAGTTTTGGTCAAACAGGGGGCTGGGGGTCAAAGGTCACGCTGCACAGTTGGAGGCCCTAATTGGCGGCCCTGTCTGTGCCTGGTGCTCTGAGATGGAAGAGATGGATCTGGTTTCACGAAGTAGCCCACAGCAGAGGAGAAGAGATGAGAATAGACAGGGTCTACCAGAACACATAGCCCACCTACCCCCCTCTCCAGGGCCTGGGAAAGGTGACAGAAGCCACAACAACAAGGTGCAGACAGGACACAGGCAGAGCCCGGAGCCCCCCAACGTCAAATCTGTCAGTCTGCTGACCACAGAGTGGATGTTCAGAATGATCCAGGGTGATTGATCTAACGTGGCTCATTCTCTGCAGGGATTCCAGAACCGACCGACCCGCCCTGCCCCCGAGTCCCATCTCCACCAACCCCCACTACCCCCCGGTCACATCTCCACCAACCCCCCGGTCACATCTACACTAATCCCCCCACCCACCTTTTCTCTGCTAGCCAATGGAATTCACCTCCATGCATTCCCCAGAGCATTCCAGGAAAGGAGAGCTATTCCAGGACATGGGGTGTGTGTCATATGTCTGTCTCCCCCTGCTCCCAGCTAGACTCCCTAGGCAGACAGACATGCGCACAGACAGACAGACAGACAGACAGACAGACAGACAGACAGACAGACAGACAGACAGACAGGCAGACAGACAGGCAGATATGCAGACATGCAGACAGACAGGCAGACAGGCAGACATGCAGACATGCAGACAGACAGGCAGGCAGACATGCAGACATGCAGACATGCAGACATGCAGACATGCAGACAGACAGACAGACAGACAGACAGACAGACAGACAGACAGACAGGCAGACAGGCAGACAGGCAGACAGGCAGACAGACAGGCAGGCAGGCAGGCAGACAGGCAGACAGGCAGACAGGCAGACAGACATGAGTATATAATACTTATGTCATGCAATAAAATGCAAATTAATTACTTAAAAATCATACAATGTGATTTTCTGGAGTTTTGGTTTTAGATTCCGTCTCTCACAGTTGAAGTGTACCTATGATAAAAATTACAGACCTCTACATGCTTTGTAAGTAGGAAAACCTGCAAAATCGGCAGTGTATCAAATACTTGTTCTCCCCACTGTATATATACTCATGTCTGTCTGCCTGTCTGCCTGTCTGCCTGTCTGCCTGTCTGTCTGCCTGTCTGCCTGTCTGTCTGCCTGTCTGCCTGTCTGCCTGTCTGCCTCCTCTCCCCATATCCCCTCTCACTCCTCTCCTCTCCCCATATCCCCTCTCACCCCTCTCCTCTCCCCATATCTCCTCTCCTCTCCTCTCCTCTCCTCTCCTCTCCTCTCCTCTCCTCTCCTCTCCTCTCCTCTCCTCTCCTCTCCTCTCCTCTCCTCTCCTCTCCTCTCCTCTCCTCTCCTCTCCTCTCCTCTCCTCTCCTCTCCTCTCCCCCATATCCCCTCTCACCTCTCCCTCTCCCCATATCCCCTCTCACCTCTCTCCTCTCCCCATATCCCCTCTCACCCCTCTCCTCTCCCCATATCCGCTCTCACCCCTCTCCTCTCCCTACATCCCCTCTCACCTCTCCTCTCCCCATATCCCCTCTCACCTCTCCTCTCCCCATATCCCCTCTCACCTCTCCTCTCCCATATCCCCTCTCACCTCTCCTCTCCCCATATCCCCCTCTCACCTCTCCTCTCCCATATCCCCTCTCACCCCCTCTCCTCTCCCATATCCCCTCTCACCCCTCTTCTCTCCCCATATCCCCTCTCACCTCTCTCCTCTCCCCATATCCCCTCTCACCCCTCTCCTCTCCCCATATCCGCTCTCACCCCTCTCCTCTCCCTATATCCCCTCTCACCTCTCTCCTCTCCCCATATCCCCTCTCACCTCTCTCCTCTCCCCATATCCCCTCTCACCTCTCTCCTCTCCCCATATCCCCTCTAACCTCTCTCCTCTCCCCCATATCCCCTCTCCACCCCTCTCCTCTCCCTATATCCCCTCTCACCTCTCTCCTCTCCCCCATATCCCCTCTCACCTCACCTCTCCTCTCCCCATATCCCCTCTCACCTCTCTCCTCTCCCCATATCCCCTCTCACCTCTCCTCTCCCCATATCCCCTCTCACCCCTCTCCTCTCCCCATATCCCCTCTCACCTCACCTCACCTCTCCTCTCCCCATATCCCCTCTCACCTCTCTCCTCTCCCCATATCCCCTCTCACCTCTCTCCTCTCCCCATATCCCCTCACCCCTCTCCTCTCCCCATATCCCCTCACCCCTCTCCTCTCCCCATATCCCCTCACCCCTCTCCTCTCCCCATATCCACTCTCACCTCTCTCCTCTCCCCATATCCCCTCACCCCCTCTCCTCTCCCCATATCCCCTCACCCCTCTCCTCTCCCCATATCCCCTCACCCCTCTCCTCTCCCCATATCCCCTCTCACCCTTCTCCTTTCCCTCTAAATGTAACTGTGTTTCACGCTGAAACATTGACTGAGGCTGCGTCCCAAAAGGCACCTTATTCACTATGGGTTGTTCCATAAATAGGGTGCTTTTGAGTATTGTAATTTTTTCAAAAATAACTATTTATTTCACCATTTTTAACAATCTGTCATAATGAGCACGTTTAACTTCATAGCAAACATGTTTTCCCATCTCCAGAGGTTAAATTAAGAACAATTATAAAAAGGTGGCAATTAAAGTAACAGGGTAAATCATAACAGGGTTGAAGATTTAATCTTAAATCAGCCATAACTCCCCTGACAGGGGGGATGGAGGCTTGTTGTGTGTGACAGGGAGGGACAATTGAATGCAAGTTTAACAAAACTTGTTAAAACATTTCTAGCCTGTCTATCTATGGGTAACAGGGTTGATGTGTTATGCTCGACTCTTTCAATTCTCCACCACAAAACACCAGAAAATGGCCAAAAAGAGTAGAACCAGCTCACATGCTTTTATACTATGATTGGACTATTAGATGTTCAATGTTTCTTTAGAAAAAAATTATAAAAATAGGGTGGAACAATTTTGGGGGTGCCATTTGGGACCCACCCTCAGTCAATGTTGAGGTGATATTTTCAATAGAACACCACAAATAAACCTTTGAGTCCGGTTCCCCTGGACCAACTTAACCTGTGCCTGGGAACCGGGCCCATAAACCCTGAGGTCTCCTCTGTCAGAATTGGCCATGAGTGGGTTGTCTGGTTTTGTCTCCGTGAACAGGCCCTAAAGCGTGTTACGAGAAAAGAACCAGGGCGTTTCTGCTGAGCTGGATGGACCCTGGGTCTCTCTCTCACCGCCCCGCTATGCACCGATCCCAGCATGGGCTCCGTGAATAGAGCTCTTGTTATTTTCCAGCGCTCAGACATTCAGACACTGTAAGCAGGGCTCTTGAGCCTTTTATCAGCGCCAGGGGTTAGCAAAATACAAAGTGGAAATATGCCTGTAATGTGAAACACGCAGCTCGCTGTGAGAGGCAGGGCTCAACCTTCAGGTCTGCCACAGATTTATGGAGCGACAGAGGGACGGAGGAGAGGAGGAGAGAGGGATGAAGATGTGTGATACTTGTGAGAATAGGTAGTTAGATTTACAAACGTAAAAACATTCTCCTCTCCCTATGGGTAGAGTTAACAGCCAGCCGTTTTGCCAGTTCTAGAACCTTGAATGCTAATTAGCGCCAGATGTCACCTTTGACCCCTCACCACCTGATAGGTGAGTCCCACGGCGCTTTTCCACCGTGGCCATGGGTGACAGCACGTCTCCATCAAAGCAGCCATACACACACCAAACAGTCTTTATTCCAAATGGCACCCTATTCCCTATGTAGTGCACTACTTTTGACCAGGGCCTGTAGTGCACTATACTGTATAGGGAATAGGGTGCCATTTGGGATGGGACACACTCACAATTAACAGTGCTTCATCTGGACACAGTATTTATCAATGTTCACATAAAGAGCATCCACCACGTAGGCTTCCTTCCCAGAGGTGTAAGTTTGGCAGGCGAGGCTACACTGTATGATACAGCCATGTGTCAGGTAGTTACAGTCAGTGTGTTGGACATAACATGTGGTAGCCGTGTAGAGGGCATGTGCACTGCAGGTTGGTTGGTGTGAGACTGGAGGAGCTAACAGACAGGCTGATGTGAGGAGGGGTTGAGAAACACATGGGTGCTGCTTTGCTGGAGGATGGATGGATGGATGTCCACATGGCTTATATCTGACTGGGCTTTTCAGAATCAGACAGAGTGTGTGTGTGTGTGCGTGTGTGAGTTAGTGATTGTGACAGTGACAGTGACAGTGAGTGTGTGTGCGTGTGTGTGGTGGGGGGACCAGAGGGATACAGACTAAACTAAATCATCGCTGTTTAAGTCCAACCTCCACACATGGCTACTTTCAAGGTATGTTAAGGACATGTAAATCAATGAATGTGGTGTCTATTTCCCCATACAGCATGACGTAGTCATATCTATTGTGTTGATATCAAACTGGCCAAACGGGTCTTTGCTCAGAGTAGTTTGTCTGGGCAGGAAGAGAAACCAGTAAACAGAACACACCAGATGTTGTCGCTCCATTCTCAAGCAAACAGCAGCAAATGATCCTATTCAGAGAAGAGGGTGTGTGTGTGTGTGTGCGTGTGTGCGTTGTGTTAGTGATGCGCGGGTCAGCTGTTTGTTCACCTACAGGGAGGGAAAAAAGTATTTGATCCCCTGCTGATTTTGTACGTTTGCCCACTGACAAAGAAATTATCAGTCTATCATTTTAATGGTAGGTTTCTTTGAACAGTGAGAGACAAAATAACAACAAAAAAATCCAGAAAAACGCATGTCAAAAATGTTATAAATTGATTTGCATTTTAATGAGGGAAATAAGTATTTGACCCCCTCTCAATCAGAAAGATTTCTGGCTCCCAGGTGTCTTTTATACAGGTAACGAGCTGAGATTAGGAGCACACTCTTAAAGGGAGTGCTCCTAATCTCAGTTTATTACCTGTATAAAAGACACCTGTCCACAGAAGCAATCAATCAATCAGATTCCAAACTCTCCACCATGACCAAGACCAAAGAGCTCTCCAAGGATGTCAGGGACAAGATTGTAGACCTACACAAGGCTGGAATGGTCTACAAGACCATCGCCAAGCAGCTTGGTGAGAAGGTGACAACAGTTGGTGCGATTATTCGCAAATGGAAGAAACACAAAACACCTGTCAATCTCCCTCGGCCTGGGGCTCCATGCAAGATCTCACCTCGTGGAGTTGCAATGATCATGAGAACGGTGAGGAATCAGCCCAGAACTACACGGGAGGATCTTATCAATGATATCAAGGCAGCTTGGACCATAGTCACCAAGGAAACAATTGGTAACACATTACGCCGTGAAGGACTGAAATCCTGCAGCGCCCGCAAGGTCCCCCTGCTCAAGAAAGCACATATACAGGCCCGTCTGAAGTTTGCCAATGAACATCTGAATGATTCAGAGGAGAACTGGGTGAAAGTGTTGTGGTCAGATGAGACCAAAATCGAGCTCTTTGGCATCAACTCAACTCACCGTGTTTGGAGGAGGGGGAATGCTGCCTGACCCCAAGAACACCATCCCCACCGTCAAACATGGAGGTGGAAACATTATGCTTTGGGGGTGTTTTTCTGCTAAGGGGACAGGACAACTTCACCGCATCAAAGGGACGATGGACGGGGCCATGTACCGTCAAATCTTGGGTGAGAACCTCCTTCCCTCAGCCAGGGCATTGAAAATGGGTTGTGGATGGGTATTCCAGCATGACAATGACCCAAAACACACGGCCAAGGCAACAAAGGAGTGGCTCAAGAAGGAGCACATTAAGATCCTGGAGTGGCCTAGCCAGTCTCCAGACCTTAATCCCATAGAAAATCTGTGGAGGGAGCTGAAAGTTCGAGTTGCCAAACGTCAGCCTCGAAACCTTAATGACTTGGAGAAGATCTGCAAAGAGGAGTGGGACAAAATCCCTCCTGAGATGTGTGCAAACCTGGTGGCCAACTACAACATTTACATTTACATTTAAGTCATTTAGCAGACGCTCTTATCCAGAGCGACTTACAGTTAGTGAATACATTTTTTTTTTTTTTCTACTGGCCCCCCGTGGGAAACGAACCCACAACCCTGGCGTTGCAAACGCCATGCTCTATCAACTGAACTACATCCCTGCCGGCCATTCCCTCCCCTACCCTGGACGACGCTGGGCCAATTGTGCGCCGCCCATGAGTCTCCCGGTCGCGGCCGGCTGCGACAGAGCCTGGATTCGAACCAGGATCTCTAGTGGCACAGTTAGCACTGCGATGCAGCGCCTTAGACCACTGCGCCACTCAGGAGACTACAAGAAACGTCTGACCTCTGTGATTGCCAACAAGGGTTTTGCCACCATGTACTAAGTCATGTTTTGCAGAGGGGTCAAATACTTATTTCCCTCATTAAAATGTAAATCAATTTATAACATTTTTGACATGCATTTTTCTGGATTTTTTTGTTGTTATTCTGTCTCTCACTGTTCAAATAAACCTACCATAAAAATTATAGACTGATCTTTTTGATACTGTTGCAAAGCTAACTAAAAAGCAGCATTCCCCAAGAGAGGATGGTTTTCACTTCAGCAGTGATAAATTCATGAACTTCTTTGAGGAAAAGATCATGACCATTAGAAAGCAAATTACGGACTCCTTTTTGAATCTGCGTATTCCTCCAGGGCTTAGCTGTCCTGGATCTGCACAGCTCTGCGAGGGCCTGGGATCGGGAGAGACACTTAAGTGTTTTAGTACTATATCTCTTGACACAATGATGAAAATAATCATGGCCTCTAAACCTTCAAGCTGCATACTGGATCCTATTCCTACTAAACTGCTGAAGGAGCTGCTTCCTGTGCTTGGCCCTCCTATGTTGAACATAATAAACAGCTCTCTATCCACCGGATGTGTACCAAACTCACTAAAAGTGGCAGTGATAAAGCCTCTCTTGAAAAAGCCAAACCTTGACCCGGAAAATATAAAAAACTATCGGCCTATATCGAATCTTCCATTCCTCTCAAAAATTTTAGAAAAAGCTGTTGCGCAGCAACTCACTGCCTTTCTGAAGACAAACAATGTATACGAAATGCTTCAGTCTGGTTTTAGACCCCATCATAGCACTGAGACTGCACTTGTGAAGGTGGTAAATGACCTTTTAATGGCGTCAGACCGAGGCTCTGCATCTGTCCTCGTGCTACTAGACCTTAGTGCTGCCTTTGACACCATCGATCACCACATTCTTTTGGAGAGACTGGAAACCCAAATTGGTCTACACGGACAAGTTCTGGCCTGGTTTAGATCCTACCTGTCGGAAAGATATCAGTTTGTCTCTGTGAATGGTCTGTCCTCCGACAAATCAACTGTACATTTCGGTGTTCCTCAAGGTTCCGTTTTAGGACCACTATTGTTTTCACTATATATTTTACCTCTTGGGGATGTTATTCGAAAACATAATGTTAACTTTCACTGCTATGCGGATGACACACAGCTGTACATTTCAATGAAGCATGGTGAAGCCCCAAAATTGCCCTCGCTAGAAGCCTGTGTTTCAGACATAAGGAAGTGGATGGCTGAAAACTTTTTACTTTTAAACTCGGACAAAACAGAGATGCTTGTACTAGGTCCCAAGAAACAAAGAGATCTTCTGTTAAATCTGACAATTCATCTTGATGGTTGTAAAGTCGTCTCAAATAAAACTGTGAAGGACCTAGGCGTTACTCTTGACCCTGATCTCTCTTTTGACGAACATATCAAGACTGTTTCAAGGACAGCTTTTTTCCATCTACGTAACATTGCAAAAATCAGAAATTTTCTGTCCAAAAATGATGCAGAAAAATTAATCCATGCATTTGTTACTTCTAGATTAGACTACTGCAATGCTCTATTTTCCGGCTACCCGGATAAAGCACTAAATAAACTTCAGTTAGTGCTAAATACGGCTGCTAGAATCCTGACTAGAACCAAGAAATTTGATCATATTACTCCAGTGCTAGCTTCCCTACACTGGCTTCCTGTTAAGGCAAGGGCTGATTTCAAGGTTTTACTGTTAACCTATAAAGCGTTACATGGGCTTGCTCCTACCTATCTTTCCGAGTTGGTCCTGCCGTACATACCAATACGTACGCTACGGTCACAAGACGCAGGCCTCCTAATTGTCCCTAGAATTTCTAAGCAAACAGCGGGAGGCAGGGCTTTCTCCTATAGATCTCCATTTTTATGGAACAGTCTGCCTACCCATGTGAGAGACGCAGACTCGGTCTCAACCTTTAAGTCTTTACTGAAGACTTATCTCTTCAGTAGGTCATATGATTGAGTGTAGTCTGGCCCAGGAGTGTGAAGGTGAACGGAAAGGCTGGAGCAACGAACAGCCCTTGCTGTCTCTGCCGGGCCGGTTCCCCTCTCCACTGGGGTTCTCTGCCTCTAACCCTGTTGCAGGGGCTGAGTCACTGGCTTGCTGGTGCTCTTTCATGCCGTCCCTGGGAGGGGTGCGTCACTTGAGTGGGTTGAGTTACTGACGTGATCTTCCTGTCTGGGTTGGCGCCCCCCCTTGGTTTGTGCTGTGGTGGGAGACCTCTGTGGGCTATACTCGGCCTTGTCTCAGGATTGTAAGTTGGTGGTTGGGGATATCCCTCTAGTGGTGCGGGGGCTGTGCTTTGGCGGAGTGGGTGGGGTTATATCCTTCCTGTTTGGCCCTGTCCGGGTTTCTTCGGATGGGGCCACAGTGTCTCCGGACCGCTCCTGTCTCAGCCTCCAGTATTTATGCTGCAGTAGTTTATGTGTCGGGGGCTGGGGTTAGTTGGTTATACCTGGAGTACTTCTCCTGTCTTATCCAGTGTCCTGTGTGAATTTAAGTATGCTCTCTCTAATTCTCTCGTTCTCTCTTTCTCTCTGAGAACCTGAGCCCTAGGACCATACGTCAGGACTACCGGGCATGATGACACCTTGCTGTCCCCAGTCCGCCTGGCCTTGCTGCTATTCCAGTTTCAACTGTTCTGCCTGCGGCTACGAAACCCCTACCTGTCCCAGACCTGCTGTTTTCAACTCTAAATGATCGGCTATGAAAAGCCAACTGAGAGACCTGAGCCCTAGGACCATACGTCGGGACTACCGGCCGTGGTGACTCCTTGCTGTCCCCAGTCCGCCTGGCCTTGCTGCTATTCCAGTTTAAACTGTTCTGCCTGCGGTTATGGAACCCCTACCTGTCCCAGACCTGCTGTTTTAAACTCTAATGATCGGCTATGAAAAGCCAACTGAGATTTATTCCTGATTATTATTTGACCATGCTTGTCACTTATGAACATTTTTGAACATCTTGGCATGGTTCTGTTATAATCTCCACCCGGCACAGCCAGAAGAGGACTGGCCACCCCTCATAGCCTGGTTCCTCTCTAGGTTTCTTCCTAGGTTTTGCCTTTCTAGGGAGTTTTTCCTAGCCACCGTGCTTCTACACCTGCATTACTAGCTGTTTGGGGTTTTAGGCTGGGTTTCTGTACAGCACTTCGAGATATTAGCTGATGTAAGAAGGGCTATATAAAATAAAATTGATTGATTGATTGATGTCTTTGTCAGTGGGCAAACATACAAAATCAGCAGGGGATCAAATACTTTTTTCTCTCACTGTACACCGCCCGCAATTGCTAATAACCCATCCGCAACCGGCCGACTATATGTGATAAAGTGAAAATCTGAGGCACGCACCCGACCCTAACCCACTAATATAGAAAATGCACTGTACAATCAGAGATGGTGGAATTATTTTTTGCAGGCCTATGTTTCTGCTGATAATTTCCAACATTTTGGTAGGCTATTTGTTAGTAAACTTATCTTCTGTCATTTCTTGTTGCCCTTGTTGCCCAAATGACATCAGTTTAACCAGATTTGAGGAAAATCAAATCGGATAAAATGACCCAACGTGTTTCTGACAGGATTTCAGATTTCAGTTCAAATTTTATGTGGTTGAAATACTATCAGCTTTTATGACGCTGATAAAGATAGCACCTTTACAGACGGTCCCTAACCGCACATTCATTCTCTCGAGATGCTAAAATAAATAAACAATATTTCTCCACTCCTGTTCCCAAGTAAAAATTTACATTTGGTGTATCATTCTACTGCAAGAAATGCTTAATTCTGCAGGAGTTCATACTATATTACGCTATGCGAGAGGTTATAGACCTACAGTCAGTGTCCAGATTTCAATTAGGCTACTATTCCATTTAACCCATCTGAACATTACAGTTCCCTTGAAGTGCCACTGTCGAATTTGTATAGCGCCTCACAATCACACAGAACACTGCTA
>NC_059193.1:10391294-10398794 GCF_020615455.1 Coregonus clupeaformis
GGCTTCCAGTTGAAGCTCGCATCTGCTACAAGACCATGGTGCTTGCCTACGGAGCTGTGAGGGGAACGGCACCTCCGTACCTTCAGGCTCTGATCAGTCCCTACACCCAAACGAGGGCACTGCGTTCATCCACCTCTGGCCTGCTGGCCCCCCTACCTCTGCGGAAGCACAGTTCCCGCTCAGCCCAGTCAAAACTGTTCGCTGCTCTGGCACCCCAATGGTGGAACAAGCTCCCTCACGACTCCAGGACAGCGGAGTCACTCACCACCTTCCGCAGACACTTGAAACCCCACCTCTTTAAGGAATACCTGGGATAGGATAAATTAATCCTTCTACCCCCCCTTACCCCACCCCCAAAAGAAAGAAAAAAAGAAAAAACATATTGTAAAGTGGTTATCCCACTGGCTATAAGGTGAATGCACCAATTTGTAAGTCGCTCTGGATAAGAGCGTCTGCTAAATGACGTAAATGTAAAAAATGTAAATGTGTTGGAGATACTTCTTGTGTTGGAGATACTTCCTGTTTTGGAGATATTGAACAAGAGCAGGTATGAATGAGATAACCCAAACAGGAATGTTATTATTGTGGCCCGGGTGAGACTGAGATTTAGGTTGAGGTGGGCTAGTTTCTTTATATGAAGGTTAAAAATGGAGCATTTGAGGTCAGACTTTGTTCCTCAGATTTTCAATGAGGTTGAATAACAAGTGAGAAGAGCAATGTGTCTGTGTTGTTAGCTCTGTTGAGTTCTATAGAGGGTCAAAGGGAGGCCAGAGGCCTCACCCAAGGCCTTCCAGAGTCCTGAGCCTGGCTCCAGGACTGCTCCCTCACTCCTGCTCCATGGACTCCGCTGTTAGGAGAGTATCTCCCCTCTCTCTGTCCTTCTCTCTCTATTTCTACCTCTCTCTCCCTCATCCTCCTATCTCTTCCTCTCTTTCTGAGAAGAACCTCCATTGTTCCGCCTTTCCGGAACCTTCCCCACCCTTCACACTCAGCTGATCTCTGAACTCTTGTCAGTGCCGTCCTCTGCGTTGCGGTGAGCTGGGAGATCTACGGGCCTGGCCTGTTAGAGCACAGCTCCCATCCTGACCGAGCCCCTGCCTGCTCTCCACTTACCCTGCATTGAGCTGTAACTGGCTCCAGAGGAATTTGTGTTATCTTTGAATTCACGTCTCTCTTTCTTCCAGTCTCTGTCTCTTTCTGTCTATCTGCTCTCTGAGACTGTGATCTATAAATACATTGAGAGTAAATCTAATTGGGAGTGGAGAGAGAGAGAGAGAGAGAGAGAGAGAGAGAGAGAGAGAGAGAGAGAGAGAGAGAGAGAGAGAGAGAGAGAGAGAGAGAGAGAGAGAGAGAGAGAGAGAGAGAGAGAGAGAGAGAGAGAGAAATGCCTCACTATAGTAGCCCTTCATTACTGATATCCTATTGCCCTTTCTCATAACTCACTCACCCTTCATATTTCTCTCTCCCTCATGGCTTTCTCCCAGACAAAGCACCACAGAATGAGAGAGAGAGAGAGAGAGAGAGAGAGAGAGAGAGAGAGAGAGAGAGAGAGAGAGAGAGAGAGAGAGAGAGAGAGAGAGAGAGAAATGGCAAGTGCGGTATGCTGGTCATTCCCTCTCTGACACCACTGGGACTCACCCAGGCTGCCTCCCTAATGGTCCTGGACAAATGTAGTGCACTATATAGGAAATAGGGTGCCATTTGGGATGCATGCAGTCCCACACTCACCGTTTTAATTAATAGGTGTTGACTTGCATTTATCCCACAAAGCCACTATTGAGAAGATGGTCTGGAATGTTGGCTTGAAGCTGATACAGCCATGGGTGTCCCTCCTTAGCAGAATAATCAATTATCACTAACTCATACATACAGTCATACTTACTGCCATGTTAGACGAGGATACAGCAAGGCAGACATATGAACTCACTCCCCCCTCTCTCTCTCTTTCCTCCCTCTCTCTCTCCTCTATCTCTCTCTCTTTCCTCCCTCTCTCTCTCCTCTATCTCTCTCTCTTTCCTCCCTCTCTCCTCCCTCTGCCCCTGTCTTGACTCTCTATACCTCTTTATCTTTAACCCTCTCACTCCTCTGCTCTCTTTAACCCTCTCACTCCTCTATATATTTAACCCTCTCACTCCTCTATATCTTTAAACCTCTCACTCATCTGCTCTCTTTAACCCTCTCACTCATCTGCTCTCATTAACCCTCCCACTCATCTGCTCTCTTTAACCCTCTCACTCATCTGCTCTCTTTAACCCTCTCACTCATCTCTCTCTTTTTACTGACTATTCTTATCTCCTCTCTTTCTATTTCTTTTGCTTTCTATTATTTATTTTTTCTCCCTCTCTTTTCCACATCCCTCTCTCCCTCTCCTCCCTCTTTCTCCCCATGCGTTGCCCTTGGTGTGGGAGGGTTCCTCTGCTACAATAACAGTAATTGCTGTGGAGGCGGGGAGGGCAGAGAAGAGCAGAGCGGAGCTCACAGAGCCAGAACTGTTGCAGGCTGCTCTGTGGCCAGCGGTTCGCCCTCCTCTGGGCGGCTCGTTGTTCTTGGCCCAGGCCTTCCCAGTCTCACAGAGCGCCGTGGGTGTGGAGGCAGACGCTCAGATTCCAGGCCTGTCGGCCCATCGACGAACGGACACCACCCGACACCCTCTGCTCCCCACACCGCTCGGCTCTTCTCTGCTCCCCACTCCCCACCAGCAACAACCCCAGCTGGGCCCCGTCTGTTCGATCACATGACCTGCACAATAACTAATGGAATGTGGCCAAAGCTTTTACACAACAAGGCAATAAACACACACATACAGTACCTTGAGAAAGTATGCACACCCCTTGACTTTCTCCACATTTTCTTGTGTTACAGCCTGAATTTAAAATGGATTAAATTGAGATTTTGTGTCACTGGCCTACACAAAATACCCCATAATGTCAAAGTGGAATTATCTTTTTAGAAATCTTTACAAATGAATTACAAATGAAAAGCTGAAATGTCTTGAGTCAATAAGTATTCAACCCCTTTGTTATGGCAAGCCTAAACAAGTTCAGGAGTAAAAATGTGCTTAACAAGTCACATAATAAGTTGCACTTAAGTCTCACTTTGTGTGAAATAATAGTGTTTAACATGATTTTTGAATGACTACCTCATCTCTGTACCCCACACATACAATTATCTGTAAGGTCCCTCAGTTAAACAGTGAATTTCAAACACAGATTAAACCACAAAGACCAGGGAGGTGTTCCAATTACTTGCAAAGAAGGGCACCTATTGGTAGATGGGTATAAAAAAAAAGAGCAGACATTGAATATCCGTTTGAGCATGGCAAAGTTATTAATTACATTTTGGAAGGTGTATCAATACACCCAGTCACTGCAAATATACAGGTGTCCTTCCTAACTCAGTTGTCGGAGAGGAAGGTAACCGCTCAGGGATTGAGGCCAATGGTGACTTTAAAACAGTTACAGAGTTTAATGGCTATGATAGGAGAACATTGAGGATGAATCAACAACATTATAGTTACTCCACAATACTAACCTAAATGACAGAGTGAAAAGAAGGAAGCTTGTACAGAATACAAATATTCCAAAACATGCATCCTGTTTTCAATAAGGCACTAAAGTAAAACTTCAAAAAAATTGGCTAAGAAATTAACTTTATGTCTTGAATACAAAGTGTTATGTTTGGGTAAAATACAATGCAACACATCACTAAGCACCACTCTTCATATTTTCAAGCATGGTGGTGGCTGCATCATGTTAGAATGTTGGAATGAGATGTTTGACGAGCAGGTGTCCACATACTTTTGGTCATATAGTGTAATTCTGTATTTCATTTTCAATATATTTGAATACATTTCTAAACATATTTTTTACAAAAAAAAAAAATATATATATATATATATATATATATTTAATCAATTTTGAATTCAGGCTGTAACACAACAACATGTGGAATAAGTCAAGGGGTATGAATACTTTCTGAAGGCACTGCACATACCACCCTCCACCCCATGACTAACTTCAAGATAAGACGTAATGCCTAATGTAATCAATTCATTCTGTATTTGTTCAGTGCTTTTTACAGTCTCATTGTTACAGTATTTCCAGAGTATTAACAAACTGCTTCAAGCCAAAGATACCCCAACAAACATGTCTATGATAACAGAGGTTACATATAAGTCATAGATTTCTACCAGGTTGCTGTGTGGAACATTGAAATGAACAGATCGTTCCATGGTACGACAGGTTCAGCAGATGAAGGATAAAATATTAGTTTCACTTATGACCCTGAGATCCTCATCAGATCCTCATGAAATCCTTATCAGATCCTCATCAAATCCTCATCAGATCCTCATCAGATTCTCATCAGATCCTCATCAGATCCTCATCAGATCCTCATCAGATCCTTATCAGATCCTCATCAAATCCTCATCAGATCCTCATCAGATCCTCATCAGATCCTCATCAGATCCTCATCAAATCCTTATCAGATCCTCATCAAATCCTCATCAGATCCTCATCAGATCCTCATCAAATCCTTATCAGATTCTCATCAAATCCTCATCAGATCCTCATCAGATTCTCATCAGATCCTCATCAGATCCTCATCAGATCCTCATCAAATCCTCATCAGATCCTCATCAAATCCTCATCAGATCCTCATCAGATTCTCATCAGATCCTCATCAGATCCTCATCAGATCCTCATCAGATCCTCATCAAATCCTTATCAGATCCTAATCAGATCCTCATCAGATCCTTTCATCTCTTAATAAAATTCTACTAGCTCAGGTATTTTATGTGCTCATAAATATATGTCCCAAATGGCACCCTATCCCCTACATAGTACACTACAGGGCCTCTGGTCAAAAGTAATGTACTATGTAGATAATAGGGTGCACTTTGGAATGCAAGCAGCGTCTGCAAATGTAGCTGCAATCCAAACCATTTCCCCGTTCAGTTTCATAAGAAGCACCTGTGTTTGGAGACTAACATTCCACATACTGACCCGAGTAGCTACATGTGTCCTAAATAAACTAAATAAAGTCCACTTGACCATAAAGGGACTATCAATACCATGAAGGAGGACATTTATATTTTTGCACCTAAACTTTGAGAGTGTCTGCTAAATTACCAAAATGTAAACTGTTTATGATTTATGACAATGTAAAGTTTTGATCATCTTTCATAAATAGTAATATCCTATGATCAACTGCTAGATGAGCAGTAGCAGTTTTTGCCTTGTTGTGAAAAGAGGCTCTAGTATGACTGTATGACAGAGAAAAGGCTCTAGTATGACTAACTGACTGTATGACAGAGAAGAGGCTCTAGTATGACTAACTAACTATATGACAGAGAAGAGGCTCTAGTATGACTAACTAACTGTATGACAGAGAAGATGAGGCTCTAGTATGACTAACTAACTGTATGACAGAGATGAGGCTCTAGTATGACTAACTAACTGTATGACAGAGAAGAAGAGACTCTAATATGACTAACTAACTGTATGACAGAGAAGAGGCTCTAGTATGACTAACTAACTGTATGACAGAGAAGAAGAGGCTCTAGTATGACTAACTAACTGTATGACAGAGAAGAAGAGGCTCTAGTATGGCTAACTAACTGTATGACAGAGAAGAAGAGGCTCTAGTATGACTAACTAACTGTATGACAGAGAAGAGGCTCTAGTATGACTAACTAACTGTATGACAGAGAAGATGAGGCTCTAATATGACTAACTAACTGTATGACAGAGAAGAGGCTCTAGTATGACTAACTAACTGTATGACAGAGAAGAAGAGACTCTAGTATGACTAACTAACTGTATGACAGAGAAGAAGAGGCTCTAGTATGACTAACTAACTGTATGACAGAGAAGAAGAGGCTCTAGTATGACTAACTAACTGTATGACAGAGAAGAAGAGACTCTAGTATGACTAACTAACTGTATGACAGAGAAGAAGAGACTCTAGTATGACTAACTAACTGTATGACAGAGAAGAGGCTCTAGTATGACTAACTCACTGTATGACAGAGAAGAAGAGGCTCTAGTATGACTAACTAACTGTATGACAGAGAAGAGGCTCTAGTATGGCTAACTAACTCTATGACAGAGAAGAATAGGCTCTAGTATGACTAACTAACTGTATGACAGAGAAGATGAGGCTCTAGTATGACTAACTAACTGTATGACAGAGAAGAGGCTCTAGTATGACTAACTAACTGTATGACAGAGAAGAGGCTCTAGTATTACTAACTAACTGTATGACAGAGAAGAGGCTCTAGTATGACTAACTAACTGTATGACAGAGAAGAGGCTCTAGTATGACTAACTAACTGTATGACAGAGAAGAGGCTCTAGTATGACTAACTAATTGTATGACAGAGAAGAGGTTATAGTATGACTAACTAACTGTATGACAGAGAAGAGGCTCTAGTATGACTAATTGTATGACAGAGAAGAGGTTATAGTATGACTAACTAACTGTATGACAGAGAAGAGGCTCTAGTATGACTAACTAACTGTATGACAGAGAAGAGGCTCTAGTATGACTAACTAACTGTATGACAGAGAAGAGGCTCTAGTATGACTAACTAATTGTATGACAGAGAAGATGTTATAGTATGACTAACTAACTGTATGACAGAGAAGAGGCTCTAGTATGACTAACTGACTGTAAGACAGAGAAGAGGTTCTAGTATAACTAACTAACTGTATGACAGAGAAGAGGCTCTAGTATGACTTACTAACTGTTTGACAGAGAATAGGCTCTAGTATGACTAACTAACTATATGACAGAGAAGAGGCTCTAGTATGACTAACTAACTATATGACAGAGAAGAGGCTCTAGTATGACTAACTAACTGTATGACAGAGAAGATGAGGCTCTAATATGACTAACTAACTGTATGACAGAGAAGAGGCTCTAGTATTACTAACTAACTGTATGACAGAGAAGAGGCTCTAGTATGACTAACTAACTATGACAGAGAAGAAGAGACTCTAGTATGACTAACTAACTGTATGACAGAGAAGAAGAGGCTCTAGTATGACTAACTAACTGTATGACAGAGAAGAGGCTCTAGTATGACTAACTAACTGTATGACAGAGAAGAAGAGGCTCTAGTATGACTAACTAACTGTATGACAGAGAAGAGGCTCTAGTATGACTAACTAACTGTATGACAGAGAAGAGGCTCTAGTATGACTAACTAACTGTATGACAGAGAAGAGGCTCTAGTATGACTAACTAACTGTATGACAGAGAAGAAGGGACTCTAGTATGACTAACTAACTGTATGACAGAGAAGAAGAGGCTCTAGTATGACTAACTAACTGTATGACAGAGAAGAGGCTCTAGTATGACTAACTAACTGTTTGACAGAGAATAGGCTCTAGTATGACTAACTAACTATATGACAGAGAAGAGGCTCTAGTATGTCTAACTAACTATATGACAGAGAAGATTAGGCTCTAATATGACTAACTAACTGTATGATAGAGA